>NC_060268.1:144151028-144301932 GCF_021613505.1 Equus quagga
TGTATCAGTGCCCCAAAGTTTGAAGAGAATTGTTCTTTGGAAGTCATATATATTAAAATCATTAAAAGTTTATTTTTCTCCCATTATGGGAAGGATACATGCTTATAACAGTAAATTTAAAAGGTACAAAAAAATTATTGCTATCTAGACTGCATTCTACTTAGTCTTTATGCACAGATTTTAGTCTGCCTGTTTTTATCTTTTTTGTAACTTGCTATTATAAAATATGCATCGCTGTGTTCATCATTAACAACACTTAAAATTATTGAATAATATACCATCAAGTGAACTTATACATCTTCCTTATGTTTGGATTAAAGGAGATAGAGTATGTGAAGTGAAATGAAGTATTTGACACATAACAGGCAATAAAAAATTATCACATAATATATCAATTGATTTGCGTCTTAGTGAAAGCTCCAAAAGAGAAGGAATTCTGTTCTTTTTATTCCTCACATTACTTAGTGCAGTACTGTGGTCTTACAAAGTGCTCAATCATTTGGGGAGAGATAACTGGGTTTTTTTTCTCATTATGATGCTATGCTCACTGCAAAAGACCTAGAAAATAAAGAGGAACATACTGAAGAAAAGAACATTCACATATAATCCCAGTCCTCAGAAATAAGCACTTTAAACATTGTCAGTACATTTCTTCGAATCTAGATTTCCTATTTTCTACATGCACCCAGACACACAAACACAAAACTGAACACATATATGAGACAAATTTCAGACACTCAAATTTCCCCCAAACACATTAGGAAATCTTGCACAATAGCTCCCTCCACAGTTGAAACTGTTTTTACTCTATCTTTGGAAAAAAGAGTAATATTCAATAGCATCAGGCTCTCCAATGTAATCAGCTTGGTAAATATTCTCAAAGTGAGAATACAAAATTTAGATTTTATTTAGACCCACTGGAAAATTTGTGCATAATCATTTTTAACAAATTTATCCTAGAGCTAGAGGCTCGGCCAGTTCAAAGTTGAGAAGCAGGTTGGGTCAGCTCTTAAATTTTTTTTTTTTTTTTTTTTTTGCTGACATGAAAGTTAAACTTCTTTATTTAAACAATTTCAATAAGATATAATGTACATAGCACAAAATTCACACATTTTAAGTGCACAGTTTGATGATTCCTAGCAAACAGTTGTGCAACCACCACCACAATCCAGTTTCAGAACACTTCCGTCCACGAAGAGGTCCCTCATCCCTGATTGCCATTACTCCCTCTTGCACCCCCAGCCTTCGGAAACCACTGATATTGATTTACCTTTTCTAGAAATTTCCTATAAATGGAACCATTTGGTATGTAATCTTTTGTGTCTGGCTTCTTTAACTTACTATAGTGTTCTTGAGGTTCATCCAAGTGACTGTGTGTGTCAGTAGTTTGCTCTTCTGTATTGCTGAGAAGTAGTCCATGGATGGACCACAACTGCTTATCCATTCATCAACTGATGAACATTTAATTGCTTCCCATTTTGGCTCTTATAATAGTCTTGCTGTGAATATTTATGTACAAGTCTTTGCACAGACATATGTTTTCATTCCTCTCGGGTAGGTTACCTACTAGTAGAATTGCTGGGTCATGTGGTAAGTGTCCAATTAACCTTTTTTTTTTTTGAGTTTTTTTAAAATTAAGATTATGATAGTTTACAACCTTGTGAAATTTCAGTTGTACATTATTGTTAGTCATGTTGTGGGTACACCACTTCACCTTTTGTGCCCTCCCCCCAACCCCCACCTCCTTTCCCCTGGTAACCACCAATCAGTTCTCTTTGTCTATATGTTAACTACCACCTATGAGTGGAGTCATACAGAGTTCGTCTTTCTCTGTCTGGCTTATTTCGCTTAACATAATACCCTCAAGGTCCATCCATGTTGTTGCGAATGGGATGATTTTTCCTTTTTTATGGCTGAGTAGTATTCCATTGTGTATATATACCATATCTTCTTTATCCAATCATCAGTTGCTGGGCACTTAGGTTGGTTCCACGTCTTGGCTATTGTAAATAATGCTGCGATGAACATAGGGGTGCATGGGACTCTTGGAATTGCTGATTTCAGGTTCTTAGGATAGATACCCAGTAGTGGGATGGCTGGGTCATAAGGTATTTCTATTTTTAACTTTTTGAGAAATCTCCATACTGTTTTCCATAGTGGCTGCACCAGTTTGCATTCCCACCAACAGTGTATGAGGGTTCCTTTTTCTCCACAACCTCTCCAACATTTGTCACTCTTGGTTTTGGATATTTGTGCCAATCTAACGGGTGTAAGGTGGTATCTTAGTGTAGTTTTGATTTGCATTTCCCTGATGATTAGTGATGATGAGCATCTTTTCATGTGTCTATTGGGCATCCTTATATCTTCTTTGGAGAAATGTCTGTTCATGTCTCCTGCCCATTTTTTGACAGGGTTGTTTGATTTTTTGTTGTTGAGCTGTGTGAGTTCTTTATATATTATGGAGATTAACCCTTTGTCAGATACGTAGCTTGTAAATATTTTTTCCCAAGTAGTGGGTTGTTTTTTGTCTCAATCCTGTTTTCCCTTGCCTTGAAGAAGCTCTTTAGTCTGATGAAGTCCCATTTGTTTATTCTTTCTATTGTTTCCCTCATCTGAGGAGTTATGGTGTCTGAAAAGATTCTTTTGAAACTGATGTCAAAGAGTGTACTGCCTATATTCTCTTCTAGAAGACTTATTGTTTCAGGCCTAATCTTTAGGTCTTTGATCCATTTTGAGTTTATTTTTGGAATGGTGAAAAAGAATGGTGAAGTTTCATTCTTTTACGTGTGGCTGTCCAGTTTTCCCAGCACCATTTGTTGAAGAGACTTTCTTGTCTCCATTGTATGCCCTCAGCTCCTTTGTCAGATTAGCTGTCCATAGATGTGTGGTTTTATTTCTGGGCTTTCAATTCTGTTCCATTGATCTGTGCACCTGTTTTTGTACCAGTACCATGCTGTTTTGATCACTGTAGCTTTGTAGTATGTTTTGAAATCAGGGATTGTGATGCCTCTGGCTTTGTTCTTCTTACTCAGGATTGCTTTAGCAATTCGCAGTCTTTTGTTGCCCCATATGAATTTTAGGATTCTTTGTTCAATTTCTGTAAAGAATGTCATTGGGATTCTGATTGGGATAGCGTTGAATCTGTAGATTGCTATAGGTAGTCAGCTCTTAAATTTTTAATGTTTTAAAGCAAACAGTTTCTAAGCTCCAAGTGAAGTGAAACAGAATCTCTAGGGGCAAGTGCAGTATGACAAACTCCACACTATGCGCAGCTTAGATCTAGAAAAGGAGAGTGAGAGCATGAGGGAAAGCCAGGCAAATTCAGTCTTTCACCCAACACTAACTGCTAAGAGTGACACTCCTGTTTACCTTCTGTAAAACAGACAATTGCTATTAATAACTGAATAGCTTTTCATTTCATACATTACTTTAATTCTTTTCTTACAGACCTTGAAAAAGTCACAGATAAAAGCCACATTCATTTCCTAACACTTAACAATAACTGGTTAGAGAAGCCTAGGATCTGCTCATATTTTTGTCTTGCTCCAGTCTTATGATTTCCCAAAATAGATATCTTATCGGAAGGAAGAGTTCATGGACGAATGTCACACTTTTCTTGATTCAGCTAATTATATTTCTGCTTTTGCTTAGAATAAGATTAATTTTCCTATGTTGCTAATAAACCGTGTGATAGCAAAATGCTTTTAGTATTTTTATGCTAGGAAAAGATGCCTTTGACATTTTAAAGAATTGGGAAGCAATTTCAGATAAGCCATTATGTGCATAAAGATTAATTTATTCATATGAAATGTTCAATAACCAGAAAAGGATGATTTAAATAAAATCATTTCACAATTAAGTTATTTTTTGGTTACAGATATTGATTTCTTCCAAGAAATAAAGTTCCTGTCTAAATGAAGAAAAACTAAATGATGGTAAGCAAATATTGATTGGGTTCAGCCAAGTAAGCGGCATCTTTAGTTTTACAGATTTAACTTGTTAACTGTATTTAAGTGCTTATAATGAAACCTTTCAATTGGAATAATAGCTTTGTTCCTGAGTCTCATAAATATTTTCCAGCTCCTTTGTTCTAAATACCCTGCCTGATAATTACCCTTTTCAAGGAAGAAAATGACATAATAAGGGATAAATCTATGCTGAAACATTTTTTTTAATCTGAAAAGTTCACACACCATCTAATTCTAGCAGACCTGGAAACTGCGGAGAAAACCCGAGGTGTTAAAACCTTTTAATAAGGAAATCAATGGCAATGTATTTAGGATGTCATTACATTTTATAAAGATTTTCTTTCATATCGCCATGTCCTTTTAATTTTTTTTCCAATTTCCCACAACTAACTATGGGATTATTTCACATCTATCTCCCCATTGAGGCCATGAGCCTTGTGAGAACAGGGACTGACTTTATTCACAGCATTTATCACACAGTCTGCAGGAAATAAATATATATTTCCAGCCTGCACTACTACTTGGAGTAAAGAGTTTCTTAAATTTACTGCTCTCATTTTGTTTACTCAAAAATTTTTTCAATCTTCTAGGGATGCCCCTTCATCTGATTATTCTAGGCGTTGGGGAGCAGAGTGTACATCTCCTTGTCCACATCCTCCAAGGCTGTCTATTAGATCACTCCCTCAGACCTCCACCTTTCCCATCGTTGAGTCCCAACAAACAGGCTGCTCCCCAAAGCAAATTCCTACTGCTGTCATCAGTTTGCTTGGTTGAAGGATGGTGGCCACTATGTCCTTCTCAGGATGCTTGGGATTATGATGAAATAAAGATGGTGATGATAATCCCTTAATTGTAGTTGCTCATGCTGCTCCCACCCCTTAAGTAACTTTCTACCCGCCGGAATAGAGGGTGATAGTATTGAGACAGTACAAGGCTAGGCGGGATGTTGGTTTGGTGTTCTTCCTCCAAACCTCAGGGGCATAATCTTTTCTTTCACCTCTCCTTCAGAATCTTCTTCCATAAAAGATCCCTTTAAGTGCAGAAGGAAAGCTATTTTGAGCATGAAAATTACTGTCCTGCATATGTCTCAGGGTGGAAACATCTGTGAGCTCTTACTGTGGGCATCTTTGTAGCTCTCAGTGCTAATAGCTCCCTGAAGCTCTGTGCTCTTAAATCCAGTGCTCATTACTTAATGAAATCCCAGAAAGCAACCAAAGATCCCTAAACTTTAACGCTTTCCATATCCCTTTTTCTCCAATCTTCCCTTCTTCCCAGTGTTGTTAGCCTCATAGCCTCAAGGGTCCAGCCCAGAACCCACAACGTACCATATTCCATACATACAAATATAGTGCAGATAATTACAAACATTATGTTATTTTTCACTTTGGCTTGGTGAAAATTAATATGTATTCAGATATCTTATAGGTGTGACTCTCAGTTTTAATTTGTCTGTCTGATTCATCCTTACTTCTACATTTAAAGTAACTCTAGAGCTATTTCTCCCAGCTCCTTTGAGATAAAAGGTACTAGATCCCAAGATCTTCCTAGATCTTCCACTTGGTTCCATGATTAAGTGATTCTCTCTAGAACTAGCTTCCTTATTCCAGATTGAGTAGCTTCCTGTCCTGGATGGCAATATTTTCATCTTGGACATTTGTCATATTGAAAGCAAGCTACTTCATTCATGTCTGTCCTCATGTTCTTTTTGACATATTTCCCATGTTTTCAAGTCATGGTATCTCTAAAACAATTCATTTTTTTCATTATTAAACTCCTTTTTCCAGAGTTATCTTCTGCAGCCTATTATCTTCCTTCCTGACGTCTTTACATTTCTCTAGGAGGTCTTAGATTCCAAGTACACATCTCCCTTCATCATTTCTCATTTCCAAATTTGGAATGACAGAGTATTTTATTTTTCACATTATAATTCTTTTATTCTTTCAAAAGGAGGCATTCTCAAGTGGTCACAGGTACCCAGGACTGTTCTGGTAAGGGTGCATAATAAATAGATTAAGACATTGTTTGGCAGTTGATTTTCATAACCTTCCTGATGATACTGGTCTAATTTTAAAAAACATAATGGTCTAATTAAAAAAACAAAAACAAAACCCAATTAATAATAAAGAATAATGCATAGTCATTCTAGATTACTTAGAAAACAGCTGGGGCTGGCCGGGTGGCATAGTGGTTAAAAGTTTGCATGCTCTACTTCAGTGGCCTGGGGTCAGAGGTTCAGATCCCAGGCGTGGACCTACACACCACTTAACAAGCCATGCTGTGGTGGTGTCTCACATACAAAATAGAGGAAGGTGGCAGGGATGTTAGCTCAGGGACAATCTTCCTCAAGCAAAAAGAGGAAGATTGGCAACAGACATTAGCTCAAAGCCAACCTTCCTCAAAAAAATAAAACCCCCAAAAAACAGCTAATGTCACCACCCAGAGAGAACTTATCTTTTTCCTTTCAACCTTTTTTTCTATACACACACATTTAAACCTATCTATTAAAATGTGATCAGTAACATATGTATAGAATTGAAATAATCAAATATTTCTACAAAACTTATAAGTCAAAATAGTAGTCAGGAACTATTTTTAGTTTTTAGTTGTTATTCTGGTGTGTCTTTTCCTCTTTAAATTGTTGTTTGGTTTTCCAGACTGGCCAGGAAAAATTTACTTAATCTATAAAGTTACTGAAATACTCTCCATGTTAAAAAAATGGTAAAATATAATATCTCAATTTTAGTGGTTACATAAAACTGAAAAGTAATAAAATAGAACAAAAATATTTATCATGAATGTTGGAAATTGAGACAAAGGATACTTGATGTTCAACTGAATGAATATCAAATAGTAGTTTGAAGATTTTATAGATATTTGGTGTTTTACAGATTTTTTTGAATGGTTATTAGGTTATTAGCACTGGTCATTAGGTTTATTTCACTCCACAATTCCTTTTGCTCAATGGAGGCATATCATTAGCACTAGTTAAGTGTTGGTTGAGATATGGAATATTGAAATGTTAGGTGATGTATTGAATACTGCAGTATATGTAATTCCCAAGTTATAAATACTCAGCTGGAAAAGACCCATGTATGTGAATGGCTCCTTACACTTTAAGTCCCTCCCACTCACTGCATTGCTGCTCTAGCGAACAACCTTGCTCTCCATGCAGACAGCACCACTTGCTGACTAGTATCAGGGGCCCATGCTGAGGGATTTCCTTACCACCTTTCCTTTCTCTCAGGCCCTTTATGCTGGAGTCCCTCTTATCTTTCACTGCTTGGAATCAGTTTATCTGACTCAAGACTGTTATACATACCCCTACATTCTTTTTGACCCCTTTCTTCCTAAACCTCTCTTCCAAAGCCTGCCTAGTTACTTCAGTGAGATCTCATTCTTTCACTCTCTTTCTTTCTTTAATTACCATGTGTCTGCTTTGCGTCGTTGTTCCTTTCCTGTTTCTTAAGAGATTGATCAAGGTTTTTTCTCTTTTTTTCTCTAGTATTGGTTTGGAAGTTATATATTTTCTTTCTGTTCTTTCAGTAGTTGCCATTAAAATAGTTTTAATTGAATGTTTTACTTTGTTCCCATTCCATCTTTGTCTTTATATTTAGGTTTTTTTTATTATGGTAAAATATACATAACAAAAAACATACCACTTAACCATTTTAAAGTGTGTAATTCAGTGGCATTAACTACATTCACAATGTTTTACAACTGTTACCACTGCCCATTTTTAGAACTTTATCCTCATCCCAAATTGAAACTCAGCCCATTAAACAATAATTCCTCATTCTCCCCTCTCTACAGCCCCTGTAGAGAGGTATAAATAGGGAGGAATATAGGTAACCTTTATTCTTCTACTTTCTATCTCTGTGAATTTTCCCATTCCAGGTATATCATATCAGTGGAATTACACAATATTTGGCCTTTTGTGTCTGGCTTATTTCACTTATAATGCTTTCAAGGTTATCCATGTTGTGGCATCTATCAGGATTTCATTCCTTTTTAAGGCTGAATAATATTCCATTGTAAGTATAAAAGCCACATTTATTTATCCATTCATCTGAACTTCTGTGTTGTTTCTACCTTTTGGCTATTGTGAATATTCCTGCTATAAACATTAGTGTGCAAGTTTCTGTTTGAGTCCCTTCTTTCAGTTCATTTAGGTTTATCCCTAGAAGTGCAATTGCTAGATCATATGGTAGTTCTATGTTCAACTTTTTGAGGAACCACCAAACTTGTTAAGAATGACCTCACTATTTTACATTCCCATCAGCAATGCACAAGGGTTCCAATTTACCCACATCCTTGCCAACATTGGTTATTTTCTGTTTTTTTCTTCTTTTCCCAAAGGCCCCCCCAGGACCTAGTTGATGGAGAAATAAAAAGTTTCCTAGACAAACATAAGCTAAGGGACTTTGTAGCCATGAGATGCGCCCCCACGAGACATCCTCAAGAAGGCCCTCATATTAGAAAAACAAAAAGGGAGAAAAGGGTTACAAAGCACAGAGTAAGGAGTTAAATAGGCAGAATCAGAGCAGGATAGCAAATACTCAAGTATAGCATTAAAGACAAAGGGAAGGAAAACTCCAAAAACAAAGATAATCTTGTCATTTTAATCACAAACTCATAACACAAGATGGAATAAGATGTGAGAAAAACAACTTAGAGGTGAAGAGGAAGGGGACTGAATCAGTTTAGTCTAAGGAAATTAGAGACCATCAGAAAACGGACTGTCTTATCCATGAGATCACCAATACAAACCTCAGGGTAACTACTAAACAAAAACGCAAAACATAGACACAAATAATAAATAAGAAGAAAACATAGAAACACAACATTAAAAAGTACATAACTCAATTGGTAGACCAAAATATACAGGACAAGAAACAAAGGAAATGCAGGAGAACTGGAAAATGAAGGATAAAATGGCAGCATTAAGCCCTCATATATCGATAATCACCCTAAATTTAAATGGATTGAATTCTCCAATAAAAAGACACAGAGTGGCAAGATGGATTAAAGAACAAGACCCAACGATATGCTGCCTCCAGGAAACACATCTCAGCTCCAATGACAAACACAGGCTCAGAGTGAAGGGATGGAAGATGAGACTCCAAGCTAATGGAAAACAAAAGAAAGCAGGTGTTGCAATACTTATATCAGACAAAGTAGACTTCAAGATAAGACAGGCAAAGATAGACAAAGAGGGGCAGTATATAATGATCAAGGGGACATTCCATCAAGAAGAAATAACATTTACAAATATCTATGCACCAAACACAGGAGCACCAAAGTATATAAAGCATTAACAAACCTAAAAGAAGACATTAATAATAACACAATAATAGTAGAGGACCTTAACACTCCACTCACATCAATGGATAGATCATCCAGGCAGAAAATCAACAAGGAAACAGCAGAATTAAATGGAAAGATAGATCAGATGGACTTAATAGACATATATAGAACACTCCATCCAAAAACAGCAGAATACACATTCTTCTCAAGTGTGCATGGAACATTCTCAAGAATACACCATATGTTGGGAAACAAGGCAAGCCTCAATAAATTTAAGAAGATTGAAATAATAAGAAGCAACTTTTCTGATCACAATGCTATAAAGGTGGAAATTAATTACATGAAAAAAGCTGAGAAAAGGACAAAGATGTGGAGACTAAACAACACGCTATTGAACAAGCAATGGATCATTGAAGAAATTAAAAGAGAAATAAAAAATATCTGGAGACAAATGAAAATGAAAACATACCATACCAACTCATACAGGGTGCAGCAAAAGCTGTATTAAGAGGGAAATTCATCGCAATACAGGCTTACCTTAACAAACAAGAAAAAACCCAAATAAGCGATCTCAAACTACACCTAATTGAATTAGAAAAAGAACAAACAAAGCCTAAAGTCAGTAGAAGGTGAGAAATAATAAAAATCAGAGCAGAAATCAAAGCTATTGAAACAAAAAGGGCAGAAGAAAGGATCAATGAAACAAAGAGCTGGTTCTTTGAGAAGATAAAATTGACAGACCCCTAGCCAGACTTACAAAGAATGAAAGAGAGAAAGCTCAGATAAATAAAATAAAAATGAAAGAGGAGAAATAACAACAGATACCGCAGAAATATGACAGATTATAAGAGAATACTATGAAAAACTATACGCCAACAAAATGGACAATCTAGAGGAAATGGATAAATTCTTAGACTCATACAACTTCCCAAAGCTGAATCAACAAGAAATAGAGAATCTGAATAGACCAATCACAAGTGAAGAGATTGAAACAGTAATCAAAAGAATCCCAAAGAATAAAAGCCCAGGACCAGACGGCTTCCCTGGGGAATTCTACCAAACTTTCAGAGAGGATCTAATACCTATCCTTCTCAAGCTATTCCAAAAAATTAGGGAAGATGAAACACTTCCAAACACATTCTATGAGGCCAACATCACTATGACGCCAAAGCCTGACAAGGACAATACAAAAAAGGAAAACTACAGGCCAATATTGCTGATGAACATAGGTGCAAAAATCCTCAACAAAATATTGGCAACCCGAATACAGCAATACATCAAAAAGATCATACATCATGATCAAGTGGGATTTATTCCAGGAGCACAGGGATGGTTCAACATCCACAAATCAATCAATGTGATACATCACATCAACAAAATGAAGAATGAAAACCACATGATCATCTCAATAGATGCAGAGAAAGCATTTGAAGAGATCCAACAGCCATTTATGATAAAAACTCTTAACAAAATGGGGATAGAGGGAAATTACTTCAACATAATAAAGGCCATATATGACAAACCCACAGCCAATATCATACTCAACGGGCAAAAACTGAGCAACATCCCCCTGAGAACAAGAACAAGACAAGGATGCCCACTATCACCACTCTTATTCAACGTAGTACTGGAGGTTTTGGCCAGAGCAATTAGACAACAGAAAGGAATAAAGGGAATCCAAACAGGGAGTGAAGAAGTGAAACTCTCACTGTTTGCAGACGACATGATCTTATATATAGAAAACCCTAAAGAATCCATCAGAAAACTGCTAGAAATAATTAACAACTATAGTAAAGTTGCAGGGTACAAAATCAACTTACAAAAATCAGTTGCATTTCTGTACTCTAATAACAAACTTAAAAGAGAACTCAAGAATACAACTCCATTTCCAATCGCAAAAAAAGAATAAAGAAGCTAGGAATAAATTTAACCAAGGAAGTGAAGGACTTATACAATGAAAACCATAAGACATTATTGAAAGAAATAGATAATGACATAAAGAGATGGAAGGATACTCCATGCACATGGATTAGAAGAACAAACATAGTTAAAATGTCCATACTACCCAAAGCAATCTACAGATTCAATGCAATCCCAATCAGAATCCCAATGACATTCTTTACAGAAATAGAGCAAAGAATCCTAAAATTCATATGGGGCAACCAAAGACATCGAATTGCTAAAGCAATACTGAGAAAAAAGAACAAAGTGGAGGCATCACAATCCCTGACTTCAAAATGTACTTCAAAGCCATAGTGATCAAAACAGCATGGTACTGGTACAAAAACAGGGACACAGATCAATGGAACAGAACTGAAAGCCCAGAAATAAAACTGCACATATATGGACAGCTAATCTTCCAGAAAGGTGCCAAGAACATACAATGGAGAAAAGACATTTTCTTCAATAAATGGTGTTGGGAAAACTGGACAGCCACATGCAAAAGAATGAAAGTAGACCATTATCTCACACTATACACAAAAATAAACTCAAAATGGATCAAAGACTTGAAGATACGTCCTGAAACTATAAAACTCCTGGAAGATAATATAGGTAGTACACTCTTTGGCATTGAATTCAAAAGGATCTTTTCAAGTACCATGTCTTCTCAGACAAGGGAAACAAAAGAAAAAATGAACAAGTGGGACTTCATTAGACTAGAGAGCTTCTGCAAGGCAAAAGAAACTAGGATCAAAACCAAAAGACAACCCACCAATTGGGAGAAAATATTTGCAAATCATATATCTGATAAGGATTTAATCTCCATGATACATGAGGAACTTACACAACTGAACAACAAAAAAACAAACAGCCTGATAAAAAAAATGGGCAGAGGATATGAACAGACATTTTTCCAAAGAAGATACACAGATGGCCAATAAACACATGAAAAGATGTTACATCACTAATGGTCAGGGAAATGCAAATCAAAACTACACTAAGATACCAACTTGCATCTCTTAAAATGGCTATAATCACTAAGACTGAAAATAACAAATGTTGGAGAGGGTGTAGAGAAAAGGGAACCCTCATACACTGCTGGTGGGAATGCAAACTGGTGCAGCCACTACGGAAAACAGTATGGAGATTCCTCAAAAGACTAAAAATAGAACTACCTTAGGACCCAGCTATCGCACTAATGGGTGTCTACCCAAACAACTTGAAATCAACAATCCAAAGTGACCTATGTACCACTATGTTCTTTGCAGCACTATTCACGATAGCCAAGACATGGAAACAATCCAAGTGCCCATCGACTGATGATTGGATAAAGAAGATGTGGTATATATATACAACGGAATACTACTCAGCCAGAAAAAAAGACAAATTCATCCCATTTGCAACAAAATGGAAAGACCTGGAGGGAATTATACCTAGCAAAATAAGCCAGACTGAGAAAGACAAACACCAGATGATTTCACTCATATGTGAAATATAAACAAGCACATGGACAAAGAAAACAGTTCAGTGGTTACCAGGGGAAGGGGGCTGGGGGGTGGGCACAGGGGGTGAAGGGGAGCACTTATGTGCTGACAGACAAGAAAGGATGTACAACTGAAATTTCACAATGATGTAAACTATTACGAACTCAAATTAAAAAATATATATACATATTAAAAAACAAAAAAAATTCATTGGCATTTTAATTTGATTTTGGGAGAAAAAATTTGATGCATGTGTTTAATTTACCTTTTATACCTGGGCACTCCATTAAATTCTAACAAGCATAACTTGAAATAATGAAGACTAAATTCAATCAATGTCTACCCTTCACCTGAAAAATAAAAGGGCTTTAGAAACCTTTAATATTGATCACCCCATATTCCTTATTAATGTTTATTTTTTTAATTTCACAATTTAGTTACATGCTCCACTCCCAAATTAGCCATCATTACTCCTGTTATTGTTGTTTATAAGAATGGCTTATTTAGATATACCCAGATGTTTACAAATTTCTTGGCTCACCATTTCTTTTTATCTGACTCCTTCCGGGTTCAATGTTTTTCATACTGCAGTACATCTTTATCTAAGACTGTGTTAGTGCCCTGCTCCAGAATCCCTTTACTCTGCTGGTGAATGGATCCTTTAGCCATTGAGTGTTGACTGCTAATAGCTCACATCTCTCTCCTGAGGAATGCCTTCAGCCAACAATTCCAGGAAATGCCTGGATGGTTACACCGTTCCCCAGGGGTAGCTCACAGCCAATGATTAATTGATATGTGTGCACAAATCTTCCATAATTGTGGTGCCACTCATCCTCCGGAATTCCCTGTGAGATCAAGCTAGACTTCAGCTGAACTCACAACCTTGCCGCCTTCCTTTTTGTCCTATTCTGCTTCCCTCCCTCTCCTTCCGGTTTCTTCTGAGAGCGCTTCCTCAGTAAGTCACTTGGACAGGAATCTAGGTCTCAGAGTCTGCTCCAAGGGCCCAACCTAAGACGAGTGATACCAGTAATCCTATAAATCTGAGTGTAAGGATGAGATTCTGGAGTTTGCTCATTCGCAGCTGGTTCAGTGAGGACCTCTTCACTGGGCATAGTCTCGGGCGTGCTGCTGCAGTACTATTGCTAACACTTTCATTCGTGAGGAACTGAGACAGGATTTAGGTAGAAGGGAATGCATTAACTTGTGCGACATATCTAGATATCTAGTATTTGAGAGTACAGGAGAAAGAGTAACTTGACAGACCGTGGAATTGGGAGGCTGTTGCTAAGCATCACTGATGTACAGAGCAGTGTAGATGACAGGAACAGAACTATCAAGCATTAATTGAAACCCAGATGCGGGAGTCAAAGGGCCTCATTGGCAGCTTTTAAAGAGACCGTTAGAGAGCAGTGAGCTGAAGACCAGGCGTAGGCCTTAGTTAAAATGGCAGAACTTCAGAGAAGGTGAATTCTCAGCCTGGGCAAGTCTCTTTAACTGAGTCAAGGCCCTCACAGGAAAGAAGTGGGACCATGAGACTTGGGGTGCAGATACCTGTTAGACACACTTGAGGACCTTGATCACCCAGTTTCCCCTGAATAGTCATTCCTGCAGAGGTGGCCCACTCCCTTGTTAGACGATAGAAGGACTTCCCCTTGCTTGAAAACTATATAGAAGCTTCAAATGAGTCAAGTATCCTACAAAACAATGCACGCCCTGCTCAGAATTTGCCCCAATTCCCTCATGGCCACCAGCTGGTTCTAGGATCAAATTTTAGTGTGACCCAACTAAGGAAGTGCAGGGTCTGCTAAGGAAAAGAGGAAAATATGGCAAAGGACCTGCAGGATCTGACTGACATATACCAGCCGGAAGCCAGAGAATAAGCCTGCAAGTGGATCCCAAAGGTGCTGGATCAAGAGAGTGGGATATGAAGCTGGGCAAAGGAGAGTTTATTGATATGGTGGTGGCACTGTCCAGTGACAGGATATAACACCCTGGCAAGGGCCCTGGAATAACCCTTGGAAGCTTGGCTTTCCTACTATTTCTGTGACGTTAGTCACATTTTAACCTCAGCTTCCTTATCTATGAAATGAAGAACTTGAACAATGTTTCTTAATCAGTTGTTTCAACAAGTATTCATTAACCATTTGATATGTACTAGGCAGTGGATCTTCAGCATTCCAAAAGATAGATGTGGTCCTTGACCTGGTGGAGCTTAGTGGAAGAGACTGATAGAAAACAAGTTAAACAGAAAAATTAAGCAATTCAGGTTGAGACAACCTCTCTGAAGGAAATAAACAGGCTGCTGTAATAGAGACTAGTGGAAGGGAGGGCCTAATTTAGCCAAGATGATAAGAAAGGGCTTCTCTTGGGAGGTAACATTAAGCTGACAACTAAAAGATAAGAAGTCAGCCATTTGAACAGCCTGAGTAAGAGCTTACCAGGCCAAAGGGAATGGAAACACAAAGGCTTTGAGGTGAGAAGGAGATTGGGTGTCTTCCACAAACTGAGAAAATGCCAGAGCCACACTGACATGTTCCCTTGCTATTGTTTTGCTGCTTAGGTTTTAAAACTCTACTTAATATTAGAAACTTTGTGCTAATAGGCAAAACTGCCTTTGATGTATAGTATAGATACAATATTTTAAAGTTATTACTATGAACTCACACATGGTTATTTTGGGATATAAACAATAACAAGAGTTTCCATTTATTAATCTTGCTAAATGTCAAGTACTTTACAAATATTCCTTATCATTTAATTCTCCCAACAATCCTGCAGGAGAGCTAATATTACCCCCCAGTTTTACAGATGAGAAAAACCAAGGCACAGAGAGGTTAAATAACTTGTCCAAGATCACTTAGTACCAGCAAGAAGATTTTTTCCACTACCTCTCCCCAGAAACCTATCCCAGCAGGCCTAGTTGTGTATTTCCAAATACAAAACTCCAAAGTCTTGGTTTTATTTTAATTTAAAGCTTTGGCCCTGAAATGTAGCATGGTAGAAAACAAATGGAAAAGAGCCTTTCCTTGATGGATACAATGAATGCCAAGATCTTTTTCTAGTCTGTATCTAACAATTCTCTTCTTGAGCTAATATGACACTATTTCAACAAATTAGGCCAGGTTTGATTTGGAGGCAGGGTTAAAAAAGACCCAATTTAGTTTAAAAGTTAAATTCAGTAAAGAAAATCCTACATTGCAATAACAACCAAGATAAGGAACCAATAGCATATTAAATATGTAAATTTTTGATGATTATATCCGAAGAAGCTCCTCAGTTTTTTGTAGTATCCCAAAGGGATGCTGCCAGTGACATTAGGGAGTTCTGCATAGCACTAGGAAAGTATTTACAAATTAAACTTTTATTTTAAGAGCCTATCCAAAAGCTACAATTACAGTAATTAAAATTCAGGTGTGTATAAACATATCAACGAGCAAACTTCATATTGTTGCTGGGTTCCAATTTCTTAATTATAGAATAGAAAGTCAATGTTACCTTCTCAAAATGCCTGGGACAATTACAAAGGACTAAATAAAGGCACATTTTCTTGGCTCAGGAATATCCTTGTCAAGCTAGCACAGGATCAAATTCAAAGGCTATTACCAACATGTACGGAGGCAGGGGTAATAAACGGGTACACTTGGTCAAGTAATTCAAGGTGGTGGAAGAGATAGTGGCTGTTTCAGCTTAATCACAAAGAGAAGAAATGTTAAGAGGAGTTCTGTCTAGTCAAAATGAGAAACCTGATGGTTTTGAAACTACTCCATTTTAAATTTCCAATAACTCTCACGCTACCCAGAGTGGCACCTGACGGAACTGAGTGACTGGCAAGGTAAACTGGATAAAGAAGTGGGAGTCTGGATGAGAGGAGCAGAGGAGGGTGGTGGCTCTCAACCAGGACTGTGTATTGCCCAGCAGGAATTCTAAGGAGAAAAAAATGCCTAAGGCCTCACCCCAGACCAAATGAATCAGACCCTCCAGGAGTAGGGCCTACGTATTAGTATATTTGAAAAACTCCTTAGGAAAGTCTAATGCATAGTATGGATCGGGAATCACTGGGTTAAAGGAAGCCAGGAATTGTGAAGCAGAGTGGTGGTGGGAGAGGAAGGATTCAAAACGAATGGTTGACCTTGAGAGACAGAAGGAGCTGTGCCTCTCAAAGTTTGGAGAGCATGAAGGAGCCACTCCCCAACCCCGTAACTCCCTGTGGACTTCATATGGTTTGGAAGATATGATTCAAACACTAGATAAGGGCCATGGCTTCTTCTGGACTGTTTATGTGTGACCAGCTGAGATAACAAAGTTTAAGCCTGAACTGCCCTTCCCTTTCACTTTTAAGTGTGTAGTACTGAGGTTTCATTATTTCCTAAGATTGTTCTTAAAATGGAAATAGGAAAGTTTTGAATGGATTCACTTTCTCTGCCATCCAACACGCCCTGTTTGTCACCTGTAAATTATTTCAGTTTGAGCTGGTGTCTGAATACTGACTGGGTTTTGCTTACTAAGTGTCTGCGGTAACCAGACCCTTCGTGGGCTTACATTGCAGTGTTTATATTGGAAAGCGTACACATGAGCTACCTATTTCTGGTTGATGAGAAAAGATCACAGGACTTTATCATTGTCACTAGTACCCACAAAAAGAAATTCTGAGGAAACAGAAAGAAGATTGCTCTTCAGGCCTTGAGCTGATGCAAATATCAGGCAAGCCCAGATGAAAGAGTAGACTAGGGAGCTGAGGTTTTAAGGATTCTAGGACAGCTTCCCCACCCCCCTGCAACATAAAATGTCTCTACTGGTGGTGATATGTCCACATTAATCATTTAACGGACCTCAGTACAAGTGCAAAGATTACCTCAGATGAATAGCGGCAGTCATCTCTCAATTTATCACATCAGCTAGTCAGCGGGCAGAACCCCGAGAGAACTGGGAAAATCAGTCAGTTGTAATAAATGAAAAGAAAGATCCCAGGCCTGGGATGCTACCTTGGACTGGTAAGGTTCAAAATTGGGACTTAGGCAAGTCCCTTTGAACTGAGTTAGTGTATATGGGTGCCGAAGAAAGGGAGAACTGAAAAAAACAATCAAGAAATCTGAATACATGTATTGTCTGCTTTATATTTGTTAAAAAAACAGAATTCAACTGAGTAAATCTGAAATGTCTTATAGGCTTTATTTAGTCATTCATGAGTTGGGCAGCATCCAACCCAGCAGATAGAAAGGAAGTCTGAGGAGCTGCACAAAATGAAAGACTTTAGTAGGCAGAAGGGAGCAGGAAAAAGGTAGTTATACTAGGGAAAAAAGTACATTGAGGGGGCTGGCCCAGTGGCACAGAAGCTAAGTTCACACATTCCGCTTCAGCGGCCTGGGATTGCCAGTTCACATCCTGGGTGTGGACCTACGTATCACTTGTCAAGCCGTGCTGTGGTAGGCGTCCCACATATAAAGTAGAGGAAGATGGGCACGGATGTTAGCTCAGGGCCAGTCTTCCTCAGCAAAAAGAGGAATATTGGCAGTAGATGTTAGCTCGGGGCTAACTTCCTCAAAAAAACCCAAAAAACAAAAAAACCAAAGTAGATTGGTTACTGCAAGGTTACTTTCCCTATAGGGGATAGTAGGGATTTATCAGGCAGATTGCCTAACTAATGCTGATCAGGCAATTCCTGATTGACTGGTTTAAGATTCCATTTCTGGGAGAGCCAAAACTATAATCAAGCCTTGATTTGGTGTTGTGGCGCTTAGCATAACCAATTCCATTTGAGGCCTGTGTCTTGTGTGGAACATCCTCCTTAATCTAGAGACTACTTGAAAATGAAGTAGTCTCTAGATTGAATGAAGCCTGCTCAGCTAAGGGGAAAACATAGGGTTAGGATGAGTTCTGTTCCTAGTAAATCTGAGCTCATTCCAGGAAATGTGCTAGACGCTCACTTTGGATCAGTCTTTGAACTGTTATTTGTGAATCATACATTACACTGGAAACTAAACTAAGTGGATAGAAAGATTATACTTTCTTTCCCATTTGACAGACAAGGGTACATTTTGGCTATATCACTCAAAACATTTAAATATTCAAACAACCTCTTTATGCTAGGGATGGAAGGTACAAGTTAATATTAAGGACCAATCTTTAAGGAGTTCTGACTCCATGGGGAATAGACTCTGATGTGGATACAAAATATTTTATTCCTAATATTCCATTTGTTAAACCTCTATCCTGCTCTTTTCTTTGCTGTACTCTAAGTTTTAGGATTCTCAAGCCTACTCTATTCTCTAATCGAATAGCTTTGAGAATGCATCTCATAATGAGAATCTCAGAAACAGGAGAAAATATTCCCTTAGAGCTTCAGAAGAGCATACATTATCCCATATTGTAAAACCAATTCTGATAAAGTAGAGAAATTAGGGCATTCACAAAAGTATCACTCCTATTCTTTTATCCAATGTGAAGATGTATAAAAACTACATAATCTTATTCTAACTTTCACATATCTAACAGAAAAGTCTCTTAAGATAGCTTGACTTCCAAGTACAGTTGGCATCCCTTTTCCCGGGTTCCGCATCTGTAGATTCAACCAACCTGCGGAACGCACGGATCCAGAACACTGGCTAAGGGACTTGAGCATCTGTGGATTTTGGCATCTGGGGGAACAAATTGGTCCTGGAACCAATTCTCCCGGATACTGAGGGACGGTTGTATATTGCTATATCCTATGAAAAGAACCTTATAATTGCTAGAAGTCTGTAAATCTGATTGGCAGACATGAATTAATTTCTTGCTTGAGTATGTGATAACATTTAAGTTGACCTCTCTTTTCTGAAAACTATACATGCTTTCAGGAGTTCTTCACTAATCATGAAGAGCTTCATAATGTCCTTCTCTCTCTATATATAGAAGGGAAATAAACCCATGATTCTGTTGCATTCCTTATTCAAATCAAGAGTTTGAGTCTTCCTCTCATTTAAATTTACACCGCCAAGTGCTATGATAGAGATTAAACTAAGAGTTCTAGCTGTTGAGAGGAAATAACTGTTCTATTTGAGGATGGGACCCTGAGAAAGCTTCACATAGGAGAAGACATTTAAAATGCTGTGACGGAGCAGTAAACTTTCTGCAAGCAGAGGGGAAAGAGCTGGGGAGGGAGCACTTCTGGTGGAAGGAGGTGTAATGCCTTGAAAACAGAAAGTACCAAAGGTTTAGAGAATAATATTGCCTGTTTCAATGGGGTAAGGGGTAGGAGTTGGTTACCTAATGAAGGTGGAAGAGTTGATTGGGTCAGATCAAATGCTGTATTAAGTATTTTAGAAATTTTTAAATATAAGCTGTGGTGTGCCATTAAATGTTTGTGAGTAGGGGAGTAAGATGATTAGCTATTTACTTAGAAATATAAATAGCAGCAGGATGGAAGATACACTGAAATGGGAAAGACCTGGATACAGAGATACCATTTAGGAAGCTGACTGAATAGTCTCTGTGAAAGATGACAAGGGCACTGGCAGTGGAAGGACAAAGAGAGTGGGAATTCATAAGACATTTTAGAAGTGTAATCCTCTGGAAGCAGAGAATGAAGAAGAGAAAAAGGTTGGATACATCTAAAGTGTTGGTTACTAAAAGGCGTTATAGCATCTCTTTCTTTTGAAATTTACACTCATAATATAGGCACTGTATACCTATGGAATCCTTTGGAGATTGTTTTCTCTAATTCTATTATCTGTGATTAAAGAAAACCTAGGATCATAAATGTAGCCTATTTTAGAGGAAATCATCAACAATAATTAAAGTATCCTATACTCTATCTCATCTCTATGAGATTATCCCAACATTTCTACTCTAGAGGACTCTAATATTCTTCCCCTGGAATGCCTGTCTTCCTCCATAACGACTTTCAACTTTGCTCATATCCCAGAATATATTAATGTGACTAATGCAACCACTTCTTTACATATGTAAAAAGAATTTTGGCTTTACCAAGATTCAATGATGGAACATTATAAGATGCTTCTACAACTCCTTAGTTTATTCTTTTTGAATCAATGGCTCCCATCTTCTGAGTCATTTCTCTTTAATTCTAATTTTATTATTTTTCCTTGTCTTTAAGTTTCATTCACCTTTGTGGTAAACATTTCTGGTAATATGTTTCATGAAGGATGAGTTACGAAAATAAATGATAGAAAGTAAGCAACTGTTGTGTTACATCATTGGGATAAATGATGCTAGGTAATTTTAGAGTTTCGGTTTGATAAAAGGGGCTCAGCCAAGTGAAAAGGCTTAGCATTAAGGTGTTCCAAGTTGTTATATATTCAGATTTAATTTTAGAAAAGTTATGATCATGGAATATGCATCAACCAAATGAATTGATAAATTACCTTCATCTCCAGTCAACCATATTATATCACTTTCCAAGAGATGAATTTTAATGTAAGACAGGGAAGCTTTATTCTCTGAGTTATCTGTAATACTTCTTGTAACGAGAGCCAAAGACCTTGTCAGCATTTTCACTTTCATTATAAATTCCAAACTATCAATAAAAATTGAAAAGTCAACACCAATTTAGGAAAGAAAGAGGACAAGAGGAAAACATATATATTACTACGTATTTTGGAGTCATCTAAGAGAGAAAATAATTTTCTCTGCAAAGGCAAGACTGAATCGGGTATTTTGAATGCATACTGTTGAAATAAGCAAAACATTTGGTCCTAGAAGCTGAGAGGACATGTTACTGAATTATTTAGCACAAAAGATTCATTTTCAAGGAGATCTTTTTATTTTATTTTATTTTATTTTATTTATTTATATTTTTTTGAGGAAGATCAGCCCTGAGCTAACATCTGCTGCCAATCCTCCTCTTTTTGCTGAGGAAGACCAGCCCTGAGCTAACATCCGTGCCCATCTTCCTCTACTTTATATGTGGGACACCTGCCACAGCATGGCTTGCCAAGCTGTGCCATGTCTGCACCAGGGATCCGAACCACGAACCCGGGCTGCCGAAGTGGAACGTGCGAACTTAACTGCAACTGCTGCGCCACTGGGCTGGCCCCCAAGGAGATCTTGAAATAAGAATATGTAACCTTTTTTTTTAAAGATTGGCCCTGAGATAACATCTGTTGCCAATCTTCTTTTAATTTTATTTTTAATTTTTTAATTTTTTCTTCTCCCCAACCCCCTCCTCCTCCCCCAGTACATAGTTGTATATTCGAGCTGTAGGTCCTTCCAGTTCTGCTATGTGGGATGCTGCCTCAGCATGGCTTGATGAGCAGTGCTAGGTCCACACCCAGGATCTGAACCAGTGAAAACTCCAGGCTGCTGAAGCTGAGCCCATGAACTTAACCACTCGGCTACTGGGCTGGCCTCCCGATTATGTAAGTATTTTTTACTTCAATTTTAGCTGAATGGATTTTACCAAATTTCATTCATTGCAACATTCACTAGCTTACGAAAAATTTATGCAACACCTTTTATGAGGCAGGTACTGCGTTAGGCATAGGAGATACAAAAGTGAACAAGGCAGAAGATTCCTCCTTCTGTGGAGTTTATGGTCCAGGAGAGGAGAGAGACATCAGATATACAATCTCTAATTCATTCGTTTATTTATTGACAGATATTTACTGAGGTTCTGTCATGTGTCAGGCATTGTTCTAAGCACTGGGAATATAGCAATGTACAAAACTGATAAAAATCCCTACGCTTATGGTGCTTAACTTTTTTTTCCCTCCCCAAAGTCCCCTGGTACATAGTTGTATATTCTAGTTGTGAGTGCCTCTGGTTGTGCCATGTGGGGCGCCGCGTCAGCATGGCCTGATGAGCAGTGCCGCGTCCGTGCCCGAGATCCCAAACCAGCGAAACCCTGGGCTGTGGAAGCAGAGTGCATGAACTTAACCACTTGGCCACGGGGCCAGCCCTGGAGCTTAACTTCTGCTTGTGGTAAGTACTACAGTGGTAAACGTAGGCTGCTATGGGAATCCATTCAACGTAAGCCCAATAGTTGGGCTAACCACTTGCTCAAATGTCTCCCAGAAAGGGCTGGGAAACTGCCCCCTGCTGTGTTTCCTCAGGGGTGAGTTCAGCCTGTACTAGACTGGAGAGCCTGAGACTGATGGAGAGGGCTTTTTTTTTTTAAGCCTGAAGACTGTGTACCTTGCAATTATATTTTCTGTAATGTGTAACCACAATATTGATGAGGTGCACTTGGCCAGTTAAGGGTGTCTCTCACACATATCTAGACTGGGCTACATGCAGGAATATGCCAGCACTGTATGTATGAATATATGACTAGACTTGGAGAGACTTCTCTGCTTCTAGAGCATCCGATATGACCCTCACTAAACGGGCATTATCACCTGCAATTATACGTCCTCTGGGGAGGCATTTGGGACCAGGAAGCTGCACATCTTGTTTGTTTTGGAAAATGTTGCCCATGTATTTCAATTGTGGTGACTTTTATTCTGTGTCCTTCAGATAAACTCTTTTACTTGTCCAAGTGGCATCTGTGCCTGATCTTTCTGTCCATCTAAGCCTGTTATTGAAACCAGTCAATTTAGCGGATGTTCAGCTTACTGTAGATTTAACAAATATGATACATCATCTAGCTTTTATACACTTTTTAAAGGTGATAATAGAAATTATGAGAGAACTTTTTAAAACTTCCTAATTTAGGCATTGCATTCTATAGCCATACACAATAGTGGCCCTCAAACAGGGTCGTCTCCAGTCCAAGTCATCCTTTTCACCATAAAGTCTCATGAGAGGGCAAGAAGGGACTCATATCTGCATGGAACATGCAGCTGTCTTGGTGGGTGGTTTGAGGGACGCTGGAGAAGATTGCTTTTAACCAAAAATGCTCCCAGCATTACTTCTCTCTCAGGATCTAAATTTAATATGTGATAAGTGTCATAGTTTGGGTTTCTCCTAAAGCAGAGCATTTGGCAAGGACTTGGGAGCAGACATTTTATTTGAGGATGATCCTAGGAATTAGAAGTGAGGGACTGGAAGAAGTGAGACAGGGAAGGGAAAAAAGCCCAAGAAGAATAATGTGTTGAGCTGGTTACCACTGTGGGCCCCTTTGGAGATTAATCCCACTGGGCCCCTTTGATGAACTGTGTAGAACTGCCCAGAACAACCCATCAAAGGACAGGAAGGCAGGGGCATTTATCCACTGACTCCTATCTCCCATTCGTTTCCAATTGCCTCCAGGGTTGTTAACTCCCCAAACCCCAGAACTGAGCCTGCAGGCTATGAGCAGCTTTCCAAGGTTCCAGAGAAAGCCTTAAGGCAGAAAAGCAAGAGAAGCCAAGGTATGCATTTGAGGTAGAACACTGTGTGCCTGGAATTGTCCACCGTGCTATGCTAAAATCTGATGGGTTGAGGAATGTGGCACAAGGCACCAAAAGCATCTGCTGCAGTCAGACAGGGTCCCTTTTCTTATTTTCTGAGACCTGGAGCAGACTGACACTCCTTAATAGGAAATGGCACCCAAAAAGTCCTGTATAACTGATGGAACATTTGCTGATATGCTTCAAAATGGAGAAAAGGACAGAAACTTTTTTAGCATAGTGATATATAGAAAATACGCTAAGAGGACCAATTTTCTCTGTTTTGGCAACGTGAATGTTCTGATTGTCTTGTAGATCCTTCTCCCCACAGGATCTTGAAGAGAGCTGATCCTTGAGAAAACCGGGACCATTTGCTGATACATTTTATAGCAGTGAAAGAGAGTTCTTCATTGAGTACTTGCTGTGTATTGGGCATTGTTCTAAGCCCTCTACAAGTTCTAGGGCAGGTGTGGGGCATCTATGCTGAGTACTATAGCCTGAGGGTAGCTTTGTTTCTCTGGTCAAGCCTGGGGTGAGATCATATGGCTACCTGAGGCCAGAGGGCGTTGAACTGAGTTGATCCGGGAGACCCATGGAGGGAGAACACCTAAGTCAGCTTGCTGCCTGCAGTCCTAAGAGAGATGAACCGATCCCACTGATGCTTTCCCACCCTGCTTACCCTGGAGAAACTTGGAGGCAGAGCATCCATCCTTATCACACCTCACATGAGAGCTCTCAGCTTATGAATTGATTTGCTGCTAGTCCAACAGAGAGCAATATCTCTACATTATTTCTCGTTGAGTGCTCTGGTGTTAAAGGAACCTATACCTGTTTAAGAGGACATGACAGTTTGAAGAAAGGTTAGTGACTAAACAACTAAAACAGATGACTCACACTGATACAGAAATAATGGAACAGAAGAGCAACTTTAATTGAACTGTAATGAGAACTTCAGGTAAATATAATTACAGAGTGCAAAACAATTCTCGAAACTTAATACATGATTTCAAATTTCAAAATTCAGTAGAAAACCTGAAAAAAACACACTACAAGAACAAAATTAACTATCTGGAAGATCAGTGAAAGAAATCTCTTAAAACACAGAGCCAGGGGGCCAGCCCCATGGCCGAGTGGTTACGTTTACATGCTCCACTTCAGCGGCCCAGGGTTTCACCGGTTTGGATCCTGGGTGCAGATGTGACACCACTCATCAGGCCATGCTGAGGTGGTGTTCCACATGCCACAAGCAGAAGGACCTCCCTGTTCTGAGACTACTAAGATTCTGTGAAGATAATAGTCTCCCGTACTGCAGTAAGCAATAAACTGCAATAGGTGAGAGTTCCAGTTACTCTGCATTCTCACCAGTACTTGACACTGTGAGTCTCGTTAATTTTAGCCATTCTATAGAGTATGTAAAGACACCTCATTGTGGTTTTAAGGTGTATTTCCCTAATGGCCAATGATATTGAGCATCTTTTTGTGTGTTTATTTGTCATTTACATGTTATCTTTTGTGCAGTGTTTGTTCAAGAGGTTTGTACATTTAAAAAATTGGATTGTCATCTTTTTATTGAGTTATAACTTTAAATATCTGGGTACAAGTCCTTTATCAGATATATGTCTTGCAAATATTAAATACTTTCTCCCAGTCATCGGCTTGCCTTTTCATTTCCTTTTAACAGCATCTTTTGAAAAGCAAAATTATTAATTTTTATGAAGTATAACTTATTTTTTCTTTTGTGTTCCATGCTAATTATATCCTATTTAAGAAATTTTTGCTTCATTCATGATCCCAAAGATTTTCTCCTATATTTTCTTTGAGAAATTATATAGTTTCAGCTGTTATATTTAGTTATGTGACACTTTTTAGAGTATATTTTTGCATATGGTGTGAGGTGGGCAGAATAGTTCCTCCCCACCAAATGTCCCTGCCATAACCCTCAGAACCCGTGAACATGTTTCCTTACATGGCAAAGGGTACTTTGCAGATGTGATTAAGGTTATAGACCTGAAATGGGAAGATTATCCTGGATTGTCTTGGTTGACCCAACCTAATTCCATGTGTCTTAAAAGCAGAGGACTTTTTCTGTCTGTAGTCAGAGAGAGATGTGACAACTGAAGAAGGGTCAGAGAATGCACCTTTGCTGGATTTAAAGACAGAGGAAAGGGACCATGAGCCAAGGAATGTGGGCAAACCTTTAAAAGCCAGAAAGACAAGGAAACAGATTCTCCCTCGGAGACTCCAGAAAGGAACACAGCTCTGCCAACACATTACTTATAGTCCAGTGACTTCTCTTTGACTTCTGACCTACAAAACTATATGATAATACATTTGTGGGTTTTTTAAAGCCACTACATGTGTGTTAATTTGTTACAACAGCATAGAAAACTAATACACAGTGTGATGTAAGGGTGAAAGTTCATCCTTGTTCTTTTGCCATATGGATATCCAATAGAACCAGAACCATTTGCTGAAAAGACTATTCTTTTCCTGTTGATTTATCATGACACATTAGTTGAAAATCAGTTGACCTCATATGTATACACTTATTTCTGGACTCTTCTTTTCACTCCATTAATCTATATGTCTATCCATATGCCAATACCACGTTATTTGGATCACTGTAGTTTTATAGTAAATCTGGAAATCAATAAGTTTGAGTCCTCCAACTTTGTTCTACTTTTTCAAAATCACTTTTGGCTATTCTAAGTCCTTTGAATTTCTGTATGAATTTGAGAACAAGCTTGTTAATTCTAGAAAAAAGCATGCTGGTATTTTGAATTGGATTGCATTGAATCTATAGATCAAATTTGAATGAACAGTATCGAGTCTTTCAACCCACGAATATGTTATATTTCCCTGTTTTTTACATCCTTATTTCTTTCAGCAATGTCCTGTGATTTTCAGTGTATAAGGCATTATTATAATATCTCATTAAATTTTTCTCTGTTTCTTTTTTTTTTTTAAAGATTTTTTATTTTTTTCCTTTTTCTCCCCAAAGCCCCCCAGTACATAGTTGTGTATTCTTCGTTGTGGGTCCTGCTAGCTGTGGCATGTGGGATGCTGCCTCAGCGTGGTTTGATGAGCAGTGCCATGTGCGCACCCAGGATTCGAACCAACGAAACACTGGGCCGCCTGCAGCGGAGTGCGCGAACCCAACCACTCGGCCACAGGGCCAGCCCCTGTTTCTTTTATTTTTGATGCTACCTGGGATGGTTAATTTTATGTGTCAAGTTGGCTGGGCCACAGAGCCCCGATATGTGGTCAAACATTATTCTGGATGTTTCTCCAAGGATATTTTTGGATAAAATTAACATTTATTTACTTATTTTTTAAAGATTGGCACCAGAGCTAACATCTGTTGCCAATCTTCTTTTTTTCTTCTCCTTCTCCTTCCCCTCCCCCCTACCTCTCCTTCCCCTCCTCCACCTCCTCCTTCCCAAAGCCACACAGTACATAACTGTATAATCTGGATGTAGGTCCCTCTGGCTGTGCCATGCGGGACGCTGCCTCAAGATGGCCTGATGAGCGGTGCTGTGGCCGTGCCCAGGATCCGAACACAAACTTATCCAGTCTGCCACAGGGAGGGCCCCCAAATTAACGCTTAAATCAGTAGACTTTGAGTAAAGTAGATTGCCCTCCATAACATGGGAAGGCCTCATCAAATCAACTGAAGGCTTAAATAGAACAAAGACTGACCTGCCTCAAACTGGAGAGAACTCTGCAGCAGCCAGCTTTTGGATGTGAACTGCAATGTTGACTCTTCCTTGGGTCTTCAGCTTGCCAGCCATCCCTGCAGATTTTGGACATTGCTTCTATAATCATGTGAGCCAATTCCTTAGAAAATCTCTTTCTTTCTATATATATACATATCCTATTGGTTTTCTTTCTCTGAAGAACCCTGACTAATACACTACTATAGACAGTATTGTTTTTAAATTACAACTTCCAATTGGTCATTGCTAGCAGCATATATTACTTTTGAAAATTAAAAATAAAATAAAGCAGGGATGATAGTGTACTTTTTTCTTTCTATAAAGGATTCCTGCAAGCTTATTTCAGTGTGGGAAGACAGATCATGTTTCCTGGGAACACTGAAACTCTGACGGGAACGTGGTCCCTTTTGAAAGCTCTTTGATGTTCTTTAATGTTTCCTGCCTTCTCTGTAGCGAGGAAAAATTCACTACGACTTATTAATCTTATATATTGTTATGGGCTGAACTGTATCCCCCTACAAATTCCTATGTTGAAGTCCTAATCTCCAGCCTTTCAGAATGCAACTGTATTTTGAGATGGGATCTTTAAAGAGGTTATTAAGTTAAAATGAGGCCATTAGGGAAAGCCCTAATCCAATATGACTGGCATCCTTATAAGAAGAGGAAATCTGGACACAGACAGGCACAGAGGGAGGCTATGTGAAGATAAACAGAGAAGACTGCCATCCACAAGCCAAAGAGAGAGTCCTCAGAACAAACCAACTCTGCGGACACCGTGATCTTGGACTTCCAGCTTCCAGGACCGTGAGAAAATAAATTTCTGTTGCTTAAGCCACCTTGTCTGTGGTACTTTGCTATAGCAACAGTGGCAAACTAATACACCTACCTATCAGGAATTAGCATTTATTACATCCTTAAACAATCTACATTCCTCTAAATATCTTTATACTACTTATATAATAAATCAAAACTCAAGGATTTAAGAAATACATTTTCTGCATTGCAAACTTAACACTTTAAAACATTTAAAGTCACAAATCTAATACATTAAATTTTTATAGTGTGTAGGTTCCACTTTAAGAAGGAAAAGTAAAAAGAATGCACAAAGATTACAGATTTGATAACAAATCTATTTTCAAGAATGAGTATATCACTGATTTAACATTTTTCTTATTAATACTCATATTCCCATTCTTATTCTTATAACTTCCCAGGATCAGACTTTTATTCATCTTGGTTACTAGTAATCTTACATGACACAAAAGAAAAATAATGCCATCTGAGTCAAATTAAGGTGGCAAATTCTGGGCTGCTGACTGAGGAATTTTTTTTTTGGAGGAGAAGTTGAATTTGGATCAGAACAGGAGACCCACGAGCAGGTGATTCAAATTTGTGCCACTCATAGTTAGATTTTTATTACAAAATTTCACTCACATCATGAAATTTTTCTAAACCTATCTGTGTTAGTCTCCTATTGAGGCTGTAACAAATTACCACAATTTTAGAGGTTTAAAATAACACAAATTTGTTCTCTTACAGCTCTGGAGTTCTGAAGTCCAAAATCAGTTTCACCGAGCTAACACCAAGGTCTTGTCAGGGCTGATTCTTTTCTGGAAGCTCTGAGAGGAGAATCTGCTTCCTTGACTTTTTCAGCTTCTAGTGGCCTCCTATGTTCCTTTGCTTGTGGTCTCTGCCTCCATCTTCAAAGCACAAAGCTCCATTTTCTGCTCCTAGCATCCCATTGCCTTCTCCTCTGATTGGACTCCTCCTTTGACCATCTTATAAGGAGTGTTATGATTACATCAGGCCATCCAGGCAATCCAGAATAGTCATCTAAATGTTTTATTACCTGGCAGATGAGAGAATGAGTGTGTGCAGTTAGCTTTCTTTTTTGGGGACATCTTTCTAATTTGTCATCTTGAAGCATATCTTGAAACACTCTGTTGAGGGGCTGGACTCTGTGACTGAGTGGTTAAGTTCGGGCGCTCGGCTTTGGCGGCCAGGAGTTTTGCCAGTTCAGATCCTGGACATGGACATGGCACCGCTCATCAAGCCACAATGCTGAGGCGGCATCCCACACAGCACAACCAGAGGGACCTACAACTAGAATATACACCTATGTCCTGGGGGGGGCTTTGGGGAGAAGAAGAAGGAATTAAAAAAAAAAGGAAACACTGTTGGACTCCCATTTAAAAGGTCACTGTGTGTGACCAATGATGCTAATCAGCTATTAAACTCCCCTCCCCCAGGAAGGTGCCACTTGCCGATTGGCCCTTCCTGTGTTTGATACAGTTCTTCGCTTTTTTTTCAAAACTGTTGAGGGGCTGGCCCCGTGGCTGAGTGGTTAAGTTCTCGAGCTCTGCTTGGGCGGCCCAGGGTTTCCTTGGTTTGGATCCTGGGCGCGGACACGGCACGGCTCATTAGGCTATGTTGAGGCGGCGTCCCACATGTCACAACTAGAAGGACACACAACTAAAATATACAACTATGTAGTGGGGGGATTTGGGGAGAAAAAACAGAAAAAAAACCTGTTGAAAAAAATTTACAAACATTGGTCACTCTTTCTGTTCATACAGATAGAAACAGGAATCTTTATGAAGAGATATATTTAATAGAAATATATATAATATTATATTAATATATTATACATAAAATATAATAATATATGAACATTTCTCTACTTACTAAACTTAACAAAAGTTAAACATGATCTATTCTTTTTTTTACTGAGTTAACATTGGTTTATAATATATAAATTTCAGGTGTGCATTATTATATTTTGATTTCTGGGTAGAATACATCATGTTCACCACTCAAAGGCTAATTACCACTGTAACCATATACCTGTGCCCTTTTACTCCTTTTGCCCTCTCACCTCCCTCCTTCCCCTCTGCTAACCACCAATCTAATCTCTCTATCTATGTGTGTGTGTGTTATTGTTGTTTTTATCCTCCACGTTATGAGTGAGATCATACAGTATTTGACATTCTCCATCTGACTTATTTCACTTAGCATAATACCCTCAAGCTCCATCCATGCTGTTGCAAATTATCCAAGGAACATGGAAATACTAATTCAAAAAGATCTTTGCACCCCTATGTTCTTTGCAGCATTGTTCACAATAGCCAAGACTTGGAAACACCTAAGTGCCCATCAGTGGATGAATGGATAAAGAAGATGTGTTATATAGAATGGAATACTACTCAGCCATAAAAAGATGAAATCTTCCTATTTTCATAAATATAATATACTCTATTCACCTTTTTGTATTACAACTATCATTTTTATATCTTATATAAATTTTGCTTTTGGGCATTGGTATAAACTCATGGTCTTTTAAAAATACAGTAAGTTCTAATTTAACATAATTGTTATAATTTTTTATGATCAAGTTGGTTCAACTTACAGGGAACCCCCTGAAATTGACTTTTTTGGCTTTTTAGAGTTGCCTCTGATGATCTTGAGAACATTCTGGCATCCTTGCAAAAAAACAGGAATTTTTGGATGTCTCCTGATTTTTTCCTGCCCCAGGACATAAAATTAACTCTCCTTAGGAGTCTCAGTTTCCTGTAGTAGAGAATGATAGTACAGATCAAAATATGGGCTCCAGAGGTATATATGTAAGCACTGGTGGTGAGCAAAAGGGTTGCTTCTTTTGTTGCTCTGGACTGCACAGTTAAGATTTCTTTTTATGGTTCACATTGGTAGTTCCAATTTAACACATTCTGTCGTCGTACTCTACTTATTGGTGTATGGTTTCATCAATCACTAAGACTTTCCCCACATTGACACTTGTAAACAAAATAAAACAAAATAAAAGCCAGCAATGGGATATCATTTTTCATCTCTCACAGTGGCAAAGATTAGAAAGATTGATGCTGCTCACTGCTGGCCAGAGGGAAGGGAAACACGACATTCTTATAAACTATTGGTGGCAGTGTAAACTGGTATAATACTTTTAGAGAACAACTTGGTAACATCTGTTGACAGTGAAATATCCTTTGGCCTAGAAATTCCACTTTTATGAATTTATCTTACACATAAACTTGTATACAAGTATGTATGATTCCTGCAGCATTGCCTGAGGTGATGTATAACAGGAAACCATGTAAATGTCATTATGAGGGGACTGGTTAAATAAATTACTATGGTACAACTGTACAAAGAAATGCTATGGAACCATTTAAAAGAACGAGGCTACATGTGCTCGGTGGAAAAATACCTAAGATACATTTTTGGGTGAAAAAAGTAAGCTAAAGAAAAATTAGTTTAGGGGCCAGCCCCATGGCATAGCTATTAAGTTCTCACGCTCCGCTTTGGCAGCCTGGGGTTCACAGGTTTGGATCCTGGGCATGGACTTGGCACTGCTTGTTAAGCCACGCTGTCCCAGCATCCCACATAAAATAGAGTAAGATTGACACAGATGTTAGCTCAGCAACAATCTTCTTTAAGCAAAAAGAGAAAGATTGGTAACATGTTAGCTCAGGGCCAACCTTGCTCACACATCTTGTGTGTGTGTGTACATATATACATATATTCATATGGATATAGATAGATATACATATGTTTGCATTCTAATAGCAAATGCCTGGATATATAAGAAACAATAGTTTTACCTCTTGAAATTTGAATACGGAAGGCTAGAGAGAGGAAGATTTTTATTCCTCACTTTATAATCTTTTATAATAATAAACTTTAAAAAATACTCTTAATATTACCCCAGAAAAATAGTTTTATTTCTGTGCTCATTAGTTAATGTAGACTAAGCATTAAGTTTAACTTTTTTCTTTTTAGAGATTGGCACCTGAGCTAGCAACTGTTGTCAATCTCTTTTTTTCTGCTTTTTCTCCCCAAATCTCCCCAGTACATAGCTGTGTGTTTTTTAGTTGTGGGTCCTTTTGTTTGTGTCATGTGGGACGCTGCCTCAGTGTGGCCTGGTGAGCAGTGCCGTGTCTGCGCCCAGGATCTGAACCAGTGAAACCCTGGGCTGTGAAGCGGACCATTCAGCCACAGGGCCGGCCCCAAGTCTAACTTTTCCTTCAGTCTTTCTCTGTTGTTGACTGAGAATTCTTTCTCCCAGCACTTGCTGTGTTTTCAGTGATACCATTCTCTGCATTTAGTCTTTGCTGGGCTTCATTTCTCCTATCTATAGTGTCAGTATGCGGTAAGAAGATAAGTTCCCTTATCAATGAATTTGACTGGATTGAAGGTTGCACAGTGTTCTCATCATGTCCTGCATGTTGTCAGTTGCTACTCTGACAATAGTGAAATGGAGGTCGCATGGCCTACTAATGGCAATTTCTTGAAACGTAAAAATAAGTTTTATTAAACAACAGAAACCTTTTTCGGGCTGCCTTCATTTTGCTGCTCGAATGGCCATTTTTATCCAGCAGAAGTAAAGTGAACTAATTATAATGATTCCAGGATGAATTACATTTTTAGAGATTTTCAAAAAATAATACTACTTACCTCAGAATCATGCATTTATTGTGTATCAAATAAATTTATTCAGAGAAGACTAAAGAAATATGAGATCAGAGAAATTAAGGTTGCTATTAAGTTTTATTTCTTTTGATTTCTTCTCTCTGGTATTTCTCATTTATGCGTCTCATTTTTATCAGTTTACTTGTTCATTCATTCATTCATCAAAACAAGTACTATGACCAGGACTGGACTAAGAATTGGGGATATATTTGTAAAAATTAGCAGCGTTTACAGTTATAAATGGATGGAACAAAAAGAAACAAAATGGGTTGAGTCTGTAGATAAAAAGAGACTTAAAAGAGTAGCAACTAATTTCAAAGTGTGGACACTGTTTATACCCGGATTCAAGAAAACACATTTAAAAAGTGATGAGATAATTATACATTTCAATTCTCCCTGGATATTTGATGACATTAAAGAGGTATTACTCATTTTTAGGTGTGATGATGGCGTTATAGTTACGTTAATAAAAAAGGAGTCCTTTTAGAAATGCATACTGAAACATTTACCAAAAAACTGATATTATGCCTGGGATTTCCTTCAAAATAATAAGAAGGTGTGGGGAATAGGTATGGGCGCAGTAGGGGCAGGACTGGCCATGGGTTCACGGTTACTGGGCTAGGTGATGGTACATGAGGGTTTATTATTTTATTCTGTTTCTTTCATCTATTTTCAAAAAATTTAAAAATCAGCCCTCTCTCCCCAGTAAAAAAGAATATGTTCAGATTTTGTACCTGCCTGCCTGCAGTTTTCAGTCTTGGAGAGAAAGCAACACTCACTGAGTAACTGAAAGATGATGTGTGTTACAAAATGAGAATGCAGGGTGACATCAGACTTTGCAAATGAGCAAGCTATCTGGGGGTGGAGGCAGGAGGTAGTTGAAAGTTTCTTTGCCAAAGTTTAGTTGAAACTAAAATTGAGAGGTGGGTGGAATTGTGGGACAGGCACATGCCAGGCAGAAAGCAGCATGTTCAAAGGCCTGGAGAAGTGTTTGCGTATGTACGTAACTTAGATTCCGTACAAGCCAAAATAGGACGTAAAGTTAAACAGTGAGCTGAAAATTTTTTTAATATATATCATTGCATTTATCTGAACTTGAAAAAGGTATATCCACATTATCTTTTGCCACATCACCTCCAATTATGTGCAATTAAATTCAGCGAGCTTTGTCCTCAGTATCAGGGATGTGAAGTTGAGTAACACATGGTAGCTTCCTTTAAGAACCTCACAGTCTAGTGGTAGAGACAAATATGTCTATATCTGTGTATATCTTATTAAAGTGAAATATGACAAGATCTCTACTAATAGAATAAACTGAAGACTGTGGGGATAAAGAGGAGGAATGATTAGCTCTGCTTATCAGAACAGCAAAAGGCTCAGAGAAGAACATGCAACTGGAGCTGTGTTTTAAGAGTAGGACTTGGTTAGGCAGAGAAGGAGAAAGATAGGGCGCTCTCACCAGAAGGAACAGCACGAGCACAGGCTCAGAAGCATGAAAGTACGTATTGTGTCTGGGGACTCACAGGTAAATGATGCAGTCAGAGCGTAGGATTAAAACAAAATTTAAAACATCTCTTTGGTGCTGCGATGACGTCACATATTTCAACTCTTTATTCACCTAAGAAATTGAGGACAGGTACAATCGAGGTAACACCAAGCATCAAACCAAGCTTTTGATAAATAAATAAGGCCATTTTCATGGTGCCTGATCTTCCTTGCTGGTTCTTCTCCTTCTGTGTACCTCTAGGTACACTAGTTCTTCTGGGCTTTGTACTCAATCCTTTTTTTTTAAAAAATTATGTTACTTTCTTTTTCCATGGCCTCAAATATACACTTATGACTCTATATTTATCAACAAATCAAACCTCTCTTCTGAACCCCACATCCTTATATCTAATTGCTTTCATGCCATCTTGACTGGAATGTCACACAAATTTAAGATGGATAAAGCTGTACTCTTGTCCTTTCCCACAAATCCTGCCTTGCATCCAGTCTTCATCTTAGTTAATGACACTACCCTCTACTCTGATGTTCAAGCCAGAACCTGGAAACTATTCTTAACTCTTCCTTTTCCTCACCCTATACATTCATACTCTCACTAAGGTCTTCTGATTCTACCCAAAATCTTGAATCTCTCCATTTCTGTCCTTTTTTGCTGTCACCCTAATAAAAACCACTGTTCTGCCACAAGCCCAACTGGGCTAGGACGGCGGGATATCGTGCCGAGAGCCTGAAGAAATGACCCGGAGACTGCAAATGAGACATACAGATTTATTGGGCCCTACTTACAGGAGAGTGTCCAGTGGCGGCTGGCTGGATGGAAAGAAGTATGCATACACCCACAACCGCCCCCTAAGAAAAGCTTGCTTAAGTAGGCAGAGGAACAAAGGCTGCATGCTTGCCAAAGGGCTGTTCCTGGAACAACCAGGGTTCCCAGGAACAGTAGCTCACATGGAGGGGCTCTGTGTCCTTGTAAGATACGATGTTCTTCTCGTGGGATAAGGGACGATCCAGTCTAGCCAGGCCCAGATCATTACAAATCCTGGTAGCTGGGCTGCCTGCCCAGAAGGCAGCCAGAAGGACACATGGTTGCAATGGGGCTGGGGTTTTCTGCTGAACAAGCAAAGCCCAGGCCCTACAACCACCATCTTCTCTTGCAACAGTCCAGCTTCCACTATTGCCCCAACAATGCATTCTCCATCTTAGAACAACAAGATTGGGGAATTCCTCTCATTTGAATCACTTAATGGCTTCTCTTTGCTCTTTGATAAAGTGCAAAATCCTTAATAAGTCTAACAGCTTTCTGCAAGATCTGACCCCTGCCTATCTCTCCCATCTCATTCCATTTCACTTGCTGTTGTGTTACTGTTCTATTGGCTTTTAGGTTCTTGAATGTGTCAAGATCTTTTTCAGTTCACAACCTTCACACTTGCTTTTTTCTGCCTGGGAAGTTCTTTTCCACTCTCTCAGCTGATTATCTCTTTTAGGCTAAGCCTTAGCTGGGACTTAGAAAATAAAAATCTGCTCCATCACTCATCAGGCTGGAATAATAAACATGGATAAAGCCAGCTGCAAAGTTTATAGGACACTGTTTCTCCTAAGGATGTGCTATAAAGTGTCATAACAACTCCCTTCTTTTAGTGATTACTGTCTTCTTACTTGCTGAGAAACTTTGTTCTCCAAAACCATAAATAGACTATCCAAAGCTTTGCTGTTTGAAACCATATTATTAAAAAGAAAACATCCTACTCTTGTCTGGAGATTCTAAGACACTTTGACACACAGAATCAGCCTCAATTTCCAACCAGGTACAAAGCTTAAGGGGCTTCTGGACACAACATTCTACTTCTGTCTCAGCTTTGTAGTTTTCAAGAAAACAGGACCCTGGATCCTTCCCAGACCTGAGGTTGACTTCTGATTTGCTTCAGTCTATCCAAACACTGCTTCATTTATATTTCACCCAAACCCCACTCTTACCCAAAATTCTATAACTTTATTTTTTCCTTGTTTGGTCAGGTGCCTCAAAGTTCTTCTGTGTGTGATCTCCCTCATTGCAATGAGTCAATAAACCTGAATTTGTCAGACTGTAGTTGGTCCCTTGGGCCTGTAGGCTGATTGGACTAGGACAAATGACACTTCTTCAAAGAGGCCTTCTCTCATGTTCCCAAGACAAAACAGGTGCTCCTAACCCACTCTATGATAAGCACTTTCTGCTCTTCCTTCATAGTATATTATATCCTTCAAGACCCCAAAGCAATACAATTATTTAGTCAAAATATTTGGTTAAAAATATTAACTAGTTATATTTGTTCTACTCCATTGGTAATTGCGTAAAGTTGAGAACACACCAAATGTCCAATACTTAAAGTTTAAAGCAACTTAAAATGTCACTGCCTCGTACCACACCTCATGATGTTTGCATGATGCATAGACGTTATGGAAGTCTGTAGTAATTGGAAACATTAAGTTTTGACCAACTTGCAAAAGTTTTTAAACAATTTAAAGAACATCGCCAAACATGCAAAGCAGACCTGACGGACTGGAAATGGATTAGAAAGAAAAAAACTGAAACAGAAGAAACATTTTTTAACACATTCTCTTTGTTTCTTTTCTTATAAGCACTTTATTGGTCTTTTTTCTTATTATGAAAGCAAGGAATAGCATTACAACAGAAAAGCAAGAAGAACCTAAAAGACACCATGATTCCACCTCTCCACAGATAAGAGAACTAGCACCTTGGTGCTGGTTCTTTCCTAAGCACACGCTTTCTCTTCCTCTGAACACAACCATCTTTTATCCTAAACAGCCCTGTCTCTCCTGTTACTGGAGCCTTAATGTTATTAGTTTCCAAGCTTCAAAGCCTGAGGGAAGAGAGAGAAGGCTGAAAGCTCAAGAAAGAGTACAGTAGAAAGAGGTAAAACGACTAAAATGAAACTTCTTACTTCACAATTTTGCCTTGGGTTAATTCTGAGGCTTAAAAGTTACCAAACACTTCTGAGTTAGCCACTGAGTAACTGTCTGTCAAATAAATGAATGAACAGATGTGTCAGTGGGCAAAATTGATTTAATACATGCTATTTAATGTTCAATTTCTCATAAAGATGTTATTTCGATCTTCAGGATAAAAATTCAAAATAGCGTTTTCAGCTCTTCATATCGGATAATGTGGGAGCATATTTATCTCCTGCCTGGCACCCTTCCTTTCTGCCAAGTTTCTCTGCTGCTGTATCACACTATCTGAAACAAACCACTCTGGGCCAACTAGCACCTTATCACTTCACACATTCCTCACCTCCTCTATCCTGTGATGTTGAATATTTTGTTTAGTCCTAAGTACTTTAGTTATTGCTCATGTCAACGACAGATACCTTCTGACTGGGATTTGATGCAAAGGCAGAAACTCCACTGCAGTGATCAGTCCTAACATCACGAGTCAAGAAAGGCCTTTTTTTCTTTTTTCTTTTTTCTTTTTTTTAAATATCAGCCATCCCTCATCTATATCTCAAATCATCAAATATTTTATCCATTCTCCTTAAAAATTTTGACTTTCTTGAAAAACATTTTATTGTATTCATATGTAAAACAGAGAAGATAAATAAAAGTAGCCCAGTATTAAGCACTACTGCTTTTTACTTAAAAGAAGGTCTTCTAGATTTGCTATTGTTTGCAAAACGTATATATAAAATATACATTGAATATCCTAGTTATATGAATAACAATTACAAAAAGCTTCAATATTTATGCCTAATATATAACACAACAATGTTCATTATGAAGAAGTTTCTTTGTTTTTTGTTTTTTGTGAGGAAGATTGTCCCTGAGCTAACACCTGTGCCAATCTTCCTCTATTTCATATTCAGGATGCCCCCACAGCATGGCTTGATGAGCGGTTTGTAGGTCCATGCCCAGGATCTGAACCCATGAACCCTGGGCCTCTGAAGTGGAATCCATGAACTTAACCACTACACCACCAGGCCAGCTCCGGAAGAAGTTTTCTTTTTTTAAAGATTGGCACCTGAGCTAACAACTGTTGCCAATCTTCTTTTTTTTTTTTCTCCCCAAATCACCCCAGTACATAGTTGTATATTTTAGTTGTGGGTTCTTCTAGTTGTGGCATGTGGGACACCGCCTCAGCATGGCCTAATGAGCAGGGCCATGTCCACACCCAGGATTGGAACTCTGGGCTGCCAAAGTGGAGCACAAGAACTTAACCACTGGGCCATGGGGCTGGCCCCAAGAAGTTTTAATACAGAGAAGAATATTCTTTTTTCCAGAAATTTTAAGAAAATGGATTCTTCTTTTAAGAACATCTAAAGTTTATCAACATTTGACTTTCAAATACCCAACAGAGAAATGGCTGGTTGCCTATTGCTTTCCCAAATTCCCCATCTGAACTACAGCCAAGCTATCCTGAATAAGCTATCCTGAATATACGGAATTGCCCAACCCAACATTTCTTTCTACCTTCTTTCTTTTTTTCTCTCTGACTTTCATTCTCTTACTGATAACAACTACTCTTAATCTATCACAAGAAATATAAAAATAACTTAACTCTTGACTTGCCTATTCTCTTGAGCACATTCATATTTATACCACCACTGTATGGCATTAAAAAATTATTTATCCTCATAGAGTTTGTTTTCTCATCTGTAAAAGTGGATAATGACACCTACCTGCAAAGGTTGTAAGGATTTTTGAACTAAAGTATGTAAAGCTTTTAGCACAATGCTTTGTATTTGGGAAATGCATTGTAATGGTAATATTATCTACATTATTATCTTCATCAAGGTAAACGACCCTTCCCAAACCCATAGTCTTAACTGAGTAATATAAAAATAGTGCTTGTGATAAAACTGTTTTAAGGAAAAGAAACAAAGAATTTGGAAGTAAAATTAGTCGTTGCATTAGTTTTGTTTTGCTGCTGTAACAAATTATGACAAACTCAGTGGCTTAAAATTACAGAAATATATTATCTTACAGGTCTAGAGAATAGAAGTTTGAAATAGGTTGGCAGGGTTACTTTCCTTCTGGAGGCTCTACAGGGAGAATCCATTTCCTTGCCTGTTCCAGCTTCTGGAGGCTGCCCACATTCCTTGGCTTGTGGCCTCTGCATCACTCTGATCTTTGCTTCTGTCATCATATTGTCATCTCTCCCTCTCTTTAGTCATTGCCTTTTTTCACTCTGACCCTCTCGCCTCCCCTTATTAGGACCCTTATGATTACCTTGGGTCCATCAGATAATCCAGGATAATATTCCCATCTCAAGATCTTTAATCACATGTGCAAAGTCCTTTTTACTACATAAGGTTATATTCACAAGTTCCAGGAATTTGGATATAAACATAATTGGGGCCATTATTTAGCCTACCACAGTCATTAAAAAGAATCAGGCTATTTAACCTTCTAGAAACTGTCCTGAAATTTCCCCAGAATCTATAGAAAACTTTCTATTTTCTCATTTCCCAATAATGAAATCCGCTTTTCTTCAGGCATCATTAGTTGACAAAAATAACACCATTTTTGATTCAGTATATTCCTTCTCTGTTTTGGTTAATTATGAATGTTTTGATAGAGTTATTTACTACAGTTTCATGGCAAATGTGTATTCTGGGTTAACCAGGCTAAATTGAGAAGAGATGACTATAACATTGATCCTCTGGGTAAATTATTTCATAGTACCAAACAACATTCTCACCTATTTGCAACACAAGCTTTTAATTTTTTTTATTATTATAGAATATGTATAATGTAAAATTTGCTATTTTATTCATTTTTAAGTGTATGATTTAGTGGTATTAACCATATTCACAATGCTGTGCAACCATCACTACTATCTATTTACAAAACCCTCTCACCCCCCAAAACAGAAACTCTGCATCCTTTAAGCAATAATTCCTATTGCCCCCCTCCTCCTAGCCCTTGGTAACCTCTAACCTAATTTCCGTTTCTATGAATTTGTGTGTTTTATATAGTTCATTTAAGTGGTACATTATGATATTCATCCTTTTGTTTCTGGCTTATTTCACTTACCATAACGTTTTGAAAGTTCGACCATGTTGCATCATGTATAAGTTTGTTCTTTTTTATGGGTGAATAATATTCCATCGTACATATAATACCACATTTTATCTATTTATCTGTTGATGGACTCTTGGGTTGTTTCCACCTTTTGGCTATTGTAAATAATGCTGCTATAAACATTGGTGTACAAATATCAGTTTGAGCCCTTGTTTTCAACTCTTTTGGGTATACACCTAGGAGTGGAATTGCTGGATGATAAGGTAATTCTATGCTTAACTTTTTGAGGAATTGCCAAACTTGTTTCCACAGCAGCTCTGCCATTTTACATTCCCATCAGCAAGGTACTAGTGTTCCACTTTCTCCACATTTTCACCAATACTGGTTATTTTTATTTTTTAAAAAAATTTTTAGCCATCCTAGTAGGTGTGAAGTGATATTTCATTGTGGTTTTGATATGCGTCTTTCCATGTGCTTATTGATCATTTGTATATCTTTTTTGAAGAACTATTTATTCAAGTCCTTGCCCATTTTTAAAATTAGGTTGTTCTTTTGTTGTTGAGTTGTAGGAGTTTTATATATTTTGGAAATCTGTCCCTGATCAAATATATGATTTGCAAATATTTCCTCCCATTCCATAGGTTGTCTTTTCACTCTCTTGATAGTGTCCTTTGATGCACAAATTTTTAATTTTGATGAAGTTTAACTTATCTACTATTTCTTTTCCCACTTGTGTTTTTGATGTCACATTTAAGAAACCATTGCCAAACCCAAGTTCATGAAGATTTTTCCTTATGTCTTCTTCTAATTTTTTTTTAGCATTTAGTTTTTGAGTTTTATAGCTTTTAAATTTAGGCCTTTGATTCATTTTTAGTTAAATTTGTATATGGTGTAAGGTAAGGATCTAACTTCATGCTTTTGATTGTGGATATCCCAGCACTATTTGTTGAAGACTGTCCTTTCCTCACTGAAAAGTCTTGGCAACCTTGCCAAAAATCAATTGACCATAGATGTGAGGGTTATTTGGGGCTTTCAATTGTATTCCATTGGTCTATATGCCTGTCCTTATGTCAGTACCACACTCTTTTGATTACTGTAGCTTTATAGTCAGTTTTATTTAAAAAAAATTTTTTTGGTGAGGAAGATTGGCCCTGAGCTAACATCTGTTGCCAATCTTCCTCTTTTTGCTTGAGGAAGATTGTTGCTAAGCTAACATCTGTGCCAATATTCCTCTATTTTGTATGTGATATGCTGCCACAGCTTGGCTTGATGAGTAGTGTGTGGATCTGTTCCAGGAAGCTGAACCCATGAACCCTGGCTGCCAAAGTGGAGTGTGTGAACTAAACCACTATGCCACCAAGCTGGCCCCTGTAGTAAGTTTTGATATCAGGAAGTGTGAGTTCTACAACTTAGTTCTTCTTTTCATATTGTTTTGGCTACCCTGGATCTCTTGAAATTCCATCTGAAGTTTAGGATGGGTTTTTCCATTTCTTCAAAAAGCACTGTTGGGATTCTGATAGTGATAGCATTGAATCTGCTTATCACTTTGGGTAATATTGTCATCTTAACAATATTAAGTCTTCCAATCCATGAACATGGGATGTCTTTCCATTTATTTAGGTCTTCTTTAATTTCTTTCAGCAATGTTTTATAGTTTTCAGTGTACAAGTCTTATGCCCCATTGGTTAAACTTATTCCTAAGTATTTTATTCTCTTAGCTGTCATTATAAATGAAATCATTTTCTTAATTTCCTTTTCAGATGTTTACTGCTAGTGTATAGAAATTCAACTGATTTTTGTGTGTTGATTTTGTATTCTGCAATTTTGCTCAATTCATTAATTAGCTTTAAGAGGTTTGCGAGTGTGTGTGTTTGTATGTGTGTATTCTTTAGGGTTTTTCTACATTCATGTAATCTGTGAATAGAGACAGTTTTACTTCTTCCTTTCCAATTTGGATGCATTTTCTTTCTTTTTCTTGCCAAATTACTTCAGCTAGAACTGTCAACACTATGTTGAATAGAAGTGGCAAAAGCAGACATCCTTGTGTCATTTTGGTGGAAAAGCTTTCAGTCATTCCCTAAGTTTTTTTTGTTTTGTTTTGTTTTTTTTTACATATAGCCTTTATCATGTTGAGAAAGTTCCTTGATATTCCTAGTTTATTGAGTGTTTTTATGATGAAGGGATATTGGATTTTGTCAAATGTTTTTTCAACATCACTTGAGGTGGTCATGTGGTTTCTCCCCTTCATTCTATTAATGTTGTGTATTACATTGGTTGATTTTGTATGCTGACCCACTGTTGCATTTCTGGGATAATCCCCCTTGTTCATGGTGTATAATCCTCCTAATCTGCTGCTGAATTCTATTTGCTAGCATTTTGTTGAGGAGTTTCATATCTACATTCATAAGGGATATTGGTCTGCAGTGTCTTTGTCTGGCTTTTGTATCAGGGTAATGCTGGCCACATAAAATGAGTTAAGAAATATTCTCTCTTATATTTATTGGAAGAGTTTGTGAAGTATTCATGTTAATTCTTCTTTAATTGTGTGTAGAATTCACCAGTGAAGTCATCTGATCCTGGACTTTTGTTTGTTGGGAGTTTTTTGTGTGTGTGAGGAAGATTGGCCCTGAGGTAACATTTGTTGCCAATCTTCCTCTTTTTGCTTGAGAAAGATTGTCCCTGAGCTAACATCTGTGCCAGTCTTCCTCCATTTTATGCGGGATGCCTCCACACTGTGGCTTGACGAATGGTGCTAAGTCTGCACCCGGGATCTGAACCTGTGAACCCCGGGCTGCCAAAGTGGAGCACACAAATTTAACCACTATGCCACTGGGTGGCCCCCTGTTGGGAGGTTTTTGATTGCTGATCCAAACTCCCTAGGTGTTATAGTTTTATTCAGATTTGCTATTTCTTCTTGAGTCAGTTTTGGTAGTTTGTATGTTTCTAGGAATTTGTCCATTTCATCCAGGTTATCCAAATTGTTAATATACAGCTGTTCATAGTATTCTCTTATAATGCTTTTTATTCCTGTAAAGTCAGTAGTAATGTCCCCTCTTTAATTTCTTCTTTTAGTAATTTGAGTATTCTCTTTCTTTTTCTGGTTAAGCCAGCTAAAGATTTGTCAATTTGTTGATCTTTTCAAAGGACCAATTTTTGACTTCATTGATTCTCTATTGTTTTTCTATTCTTTTCCTCTTTCAAACTCAATTGAATACAATATATTCAGGAATTATTTTTTTCCTCAAATGCCTAAAATGTAAGAATACATAAATATCTTTGAGTCATCAGGCAAAGAGCAGCCTATTTGTTAGATTTACTGTTTAAATCCACATGAACAGCTCTCATATAATTCACAGTAGAATATTACTATGTCTTTATGAAGATGTTTAGAAAAAGCAAGAGGTCACTGGGGAGAACTACCCTAGATTGAATGTTAAGTCTGCCTTCTAGTTTGTGAGACTTATGCCAGGCTGAAAGAGAGCAGCAATACCATGGGTCTTTTGGGAGCTTATAGGAAAAATTGAAATCAAGCCTCTCACTTTTAGATTATCATGTCATCATGAGACATGTCAGAATTTGGTCTGTTTCTGAAGAAAACAGGCATGACAAGAACCCTCTGATATCCTATGAACACTGATTTCTCCCCCTGAGAGAAGAACATAGATCTAAGTGATGCCACTCCTATAATGTAGATTCCACAACTCTCCCCAAAGATGTGGCTCACATGTCCCTAAGACTGTATTTCTAAGGGTCTGCTCAGAAGAGCTGCTTTCTCTCTGATTTCCACTTGCATCTTTTGCTTAGTTTTCACACTTCACCTTACCAGACCCAGATCACCTCCATCACCAGATACCTCATCCTACCCACCTACTTCCTACTCTTCCCAGTATTTCTGATGTTTCATAAACCATAGTCATTCTGAGTGAGAGACCTAAGGTCACATCTAAGGAGATGGGATCAGAATCACCATCTGTGATTTTCTGTTACTCTCAATAGATGACTTCAGCAAGATCAAGAAAAAGGACATTGTAAGGAGTTAAGTGAGGTTAATAGGTACTTACCCTAATTAGGAGGCTTTCTACAGAAAATAATGAAACACTGGTTTAAACAGTAAAGACATTTATTACCTTAGATGACAGGAAGCCCATAGCAGGTGTCCTCCAGGTCTAATTCATCAGTTCAATAGCATCACCAAAGACTCAGGTTCTTTCCGCTTTCTGCTGTGTCATCTCATTGCGTTGGCTTTGTTTTCAAGCTTCTTCCTCTCTGGTTGCAACATGGCTGAAGCAGATTTAGTCATCACATTTGGACATACTAATGTCCAGGGCAGTTACCTCTTCCTCATGTGTGACTCTTCCTCATTTTAAGAACAAAGTTTTTTAAGACTGTATTTTAAATTATTGGCATCTCTGTGCTCTCAATCTCTTTCATCTTTCCAAGTTATCAATAGCATATATTAAAAACTAAACGTCTCTGTAAAATAATTTATTTTAATAAAATTCATGGAATAGTTGCTGAGTGAGCTGGGGATTTTTAAGACTGAGCTGGGGGAGGGGTGTATAGACTAGTGGAAGGCCAAAAGCTAATAGGGCTTAAGTCCCATGGGAATGGAAGTCTGGAGCCAAGAGCAAAAATTTTGACCCAGGACTTCTTGGCCTCTCAGCTTTTTTTAACTCTTTACTTCTAAAAGATTTGTATTCTATCATTTGCCTTGGCTGAACTTCCTTAATATCAAATTCCAAACTGTCTCATTTAATCAATAATAGGCATTGCACTACCCTGAAAATATTCATTTTAAGCATGTCAGTCACTGAATACCATCTCCTTTCTTTCCAGAATATTTTTACTGTGCCCACTGCAATACTGCAATCAATAGCATCTCTAATCCATTAACTCTATGTGTTGACTGTTCATCACCCCATCATTTGTCTCTTTCCTAGAATCAAATAAAACTTTCCCAGGAACTTCTCAGTACACTTCCCCTCACATCTCAGTGGCTAGAATTGAGTTACATGCTTTTTCCTAAAACAAACTGGTAAGAAAAATAAGAGTTACCAGAACTGGTTTAAACCAATCAAGATTTTTTCCTGAGGTGGGGATAGAGTGATCTTCCTGAGAGGTGAATACCTATACATCAATTCCAAGGAAGAAGGGAGAATAAATGTTGGACGGTTAACTAATAGTAACTTCTATAGTATTATGTGTAAAGTTTACCCTTTTAGCCCCAGTTACAAGTGACACTTTTTGAAGTCATTGTTCATTTGTCAGGAACAGGGTAGGTATCAGGAAAAGAAACACAAAGCTAGTCCTGTTTCCATTGATCACATTCTAGAACTGGCTCTACTAAATAGTTGTTGGATGACTTTAGGTTAAGGCATCTAACCTCTCTTTGTCTCGATTTCTACATCCACAGTATAATATAAATATTGTTCTTCAGATATCATGGGATAGCTTGGAAGATAAGATAACTATACTGCATAAATGCAAAGCAATATTATTTCCACATTTTAGCTTCCTACACTGTCTGTTTGCTCTATTTTCATTTATTCATTCATTCATACACCCTTTCAACAAATAACTGCTAATAGTCTACTTAATATAAGATATGGGATAAACATTTTGGAGTCAAAAAAGTTTTCCCCATAGCCCCTGCATCTAAGATATTAACCAATGAATGATTTAGCAGCAACTCTTTTGTCTCTTGGAGCAGAACCAGACAAGGCAGTGTAGGATGTAAGACAAGAAAGGTAAAGTGGGGTAGTGAAGGATGTTGTTTGTGGAACCATAATTGTTGCTTCAATTGGACTGTGAACTGTCCTGTTTACTAAAGTGGCTGCAACCAAGTGTGTGAGTTCACAGGTGCCTACATTGCTTTTTTAGCCTAGATATTGTTGGGTTTTAATATTTACTGATACAGGTAAAGCAATAAGATGGGTTTATGCTGCAACAAAACTATAAACAAAAACTGAAAGAATATTGGTTCCTGTGTGGGCTAGTGAGACAACATGAAATTAATATTAATGGACTGAGTAAAAAGTAGCCTTCCTGATGAAGAACTAATAAAGAAAGAACTTTTATTCTGAAAGTTCTCCAATAGTTCAAAGAGATTTTTAAATTTTGGAAAACTAACATTTCAGAAAAAAAAAGATGTTAAAACACAATTGCTATCGTCTATGTTTGTTCTTGAACAACACAGGGGAGAAGAAAGGGTTTTATTAGGATCTTGAATCCATTATTCGTCTTTGTTATGGGATAACAATATATTTTGGATGGAGGGGACGTCTGGAAAAAATGATGTTTCTGAGCAACAATGCTGGCTTGTGCAGAAAAATCAGTGTAAAACAGGACTAGGAAGTAAATAGCTACAGTTTCTCCCTATTAAATGGAAGTAGCAAAGCACAGAAAGAATATTGGTAATTTAAACTTACCATAAGTTTGTGTCCGGTTTCTCAAATAGTTCTGTGGTTTTAGAACCAACATTTGATTGGAAGGAAGGATTTCCAACATCAAAGTCCTAGGATGTGTCAGGATACTAGAAGAGAAGCTTTGTCACTGCAAAATAACTCCCTTAGCAGTTTATAAGAGAGGATGTAAAAGAGTAGGTCACCTCCATTGTTGTGTGGTTGAGTGAAGTTCCATTCATCAACTGAAACACAAGTTAAATAATTCAGCTTAGTTTTGATATGCTGTGGAACAATGTAGTGGTTAGCATCAGTGATGGTGTGGTTCCTCTTGAGCAAAGATACCTTGTAGTCTGCAGAGCTTGTGATGTACGCAGCCTCCACATTCAAGCAAAGTTGAAGGGACTGCTGTTGACGCATGGATCACTCCAGCCCTGTTCATACACATGGACTTCTGCTGGCTTCTTCTACTGCAATAAAAAACAAATAAGCACTAAATCAACAACCAGGCAAAGGAAAGATGAAACAGCAGGGTGGTAAGGTACTAGAGTTAAAAGTTTCTTGGCATAGGCACAAAGTCACTTGCTTACTCTAGTTGTGGGATAATAGATATCCACGAAAAACTGGCAATTTGTGAGTTTACTTGATTAAAGGAGAAGTAATAGTAAAAAACATTTTAATTCTTCTTAATAAAAGTAACATTTATTCGGGGCCAGGAACTATATAAAGTCTTTACGTAAACTGTCTCATGCAATTTTCTCAACAATCCCATGATGCAGGTATTATCCTCACTTTACAGAAGAAAACAAATTGAGGCAAAAGAGTTTTAATTTGCTCAAGATTTTACAGATACTAAGTGATGAAGTTGGAATTCAGAAAGTTTTATTTCAGAAACCATGTTCTTAATCAGTATTTTACTATACTTACATAGAGAGGCTACCCTTTCCTTTACAGAATTTAGCTTTTTTGTTTATTATTTCCTCACCAGGAAGCCATCCTTAACAGTGTAGTAGATGGCTGTAACAAAATTCTATGTATGCCATCATGAAATTCTAAGAGTGGAATGACTGTTTTAGAAGTCCTATGAATAATCTGCCAAAAATAATCCACCCTATTCTTTAATGTAGTGGTTTGATTAGAAAAGAAGTTCTATTTAAGACAAATTAGAATAATGTAGAACACTAGAGTTCAACCTTTTTCTTTTCCACTCTGAAAGACGCAATGGATAATGTTCACTTCTGGATAAAATTGCACAACCCTTAGCAATTCAAGTCTTCCATTCTCTGCTGAATCCTCAGAGCTTGTTTCCTATTTCTCTCAGTTGCAAATCCTTTTCCATTACTGTCCCATTTTTCTTCGTTGCAAATCTAAGCCATTTCCACATTCCATAAGACTTAATTCCCAGTCTCTTCAGACAATCTTGCCTCCTACATCAGTGAGGAAACTGAGGCCAACGCGCTTGGAATTCATAAATTTTTTCCTGTTAGACCAACAAATTTATCCACAAGTGCATCCATGCTTCTAATCTTCCCTCAGAGGATAAGGTCTCCTGTCTTTCTGGTCCAAATCCATTTCTTTGTGCTCTTGGGTCTATTCTTTCCCATTTCTTCGAGGATTTTGAACCATTAATTTCCCATTCTATCTATTGTGTTGTGGTAGATTTGTCAGATACATTGCTGCCAGGCCCACAACCTCTTACGAGGGAAGGCAATTCATCCATGGTCTTTGCAAAGAGGCAGCCATGTTTTGTACCAAGCAAATTTCTGTGTACTGATTGAACAAGGTGGGCACCTATTTCAAAAGGCAATCAATTTACAGGCTGGCAAGAGAATTAAGACATGGCCTGGTATGAAAAAATGAGCAGGGCCTGTCACCTTCTTAAAACTTTCCAAAGGTGCTCACTGCTTTAAATGAGAGACTCATTTTAAGTGAGATGAATGGATTTTTATTAGAAAAGTTATGAAATAATCTTTGATGCATGTCCTGCCTGTGAAAATCATTCACTTTAACGTGGAAGTAAGTTTCTACTGTATAGTTGCTAGAGAACTAAGCATCTTAGTATAGGAATAACAATAAATTGGACATCATTAATGATAAAAATACCACTCATAGGAGCCTATTATATGGGTTTTAAACACATCATCTCTGATTCTCACAATAATCCTGAGGTGTAGGTTCTAATATTCCTAATTTTTGGATAAGGAAACTAAGGCTCGGAGAACTTGGGTCACTTTCCAAGGTCACAGAGTTAATGTGTGGCTGAGCTTGAAGTCTGGATCCAAAGCTTATGTACTATTTGTCCTCTTTATACTGTATCTTGCTTTCCCCTAGCCAAACACATGAAGGCTTTGGTTAGTTTTATTTTATTGTTTGTCATCTTGGCTTGACATCACAATGATGGGAGTTGGTTTATGTAAGTGCATAAACAGCATAAAATTAACAAATGAGTAATTACAGGAAGGAAAAGAAAATCAAGCTAGGGACAGATTTAGTGTATAAGAATCTGTGTCATAAGTTTTTTAAGTAGTCAGGGTCTCTAAAGATTGCTTCATTAGGAAGCAGTGATACCTTTAGGAAGACTTGCTAGCTCCTGAGGACTCAAAAGATTGGGCATGACAGGTGATCATTATTAAGTGCATATATTAAGTGAAATATAGTGAGATGCACCTGGTACAAATGCTTGCTCTGTGAACTTAGAAATACTATCAGGCACCTCAGATTACAAAATGTAAGGTTAGGAAGTCCATAAAGAAAGGGTGAATGTTCACTATATATTAATTTGAGCAGTTTTGTGAAAATATCACTGACCATGAACATTCATGAAGTGACATTCCACAGAATGGTGTATCAAAAAAGAATACCTATCCTCTCAAAGATGAGATGAACGTCTTAAAGTCTGCAGCATTCAAGTTGAAGTCTAGTCTTGATTTTACATCACTTTCTTTATTGGTTAACACTTAGAGGTACACTTCTCTGGAGGAGAGGCACTCAAGAAGATAAAGAGTAAAAACGGAGAAGGGCTTTACCAGGAGCAATTTAATAGTGTCTTTAAAGGAAAAGCTACGCTTACAAAAACGTGGTCCAAACTTCCTTGAATGTCGATCATCATATGACTTTAATATTTACTCCTTTCCCAGCTGGCCTATAAACAGGTTCAGGTGGAGAAACGGAGATATTGCTCAGATTCACGATTTTTTGGGGTCAAAGATTCTGAGCAACAGCCTATGAAAAACCTAGCTGCTGATTTGCTCATACTTAATAATGGAGTAAATCTGTTGGGCCGTGACTCAGTGCGCCCAAGCAATCACGATTGCTGTGTCTTTAATCTCTCGGCCTTCGGTATCAAGAAGCATAGTAATTGTCGGATGCTGTCTGGCTGCTGTCAGCTTTGCTAGTCCAGGTCAAGATACTACTAAAGTCTCAGGAATTAAATTTCCTGGAGAACTGAGCCTTTCTCCAGGTTCTTCTCTGCCTTGTTGTATACCGTTAGAGGCTAAAAACCTTGGGCTTTAGGAGGCCTACTGGGGTAGGGCCCAGGGATCTCAGCTTCAACAACCGCCTCAGGTGAACTTGATGGGGATGGTTGAGAGACTACATTTTGAACAACAGAGTAGAACGAGGTAAGGATGGTGATACAAGAGTCAGCTGTTAAAGGTGTCCTGTCTCGGCAGCTTTGCAGGCCAAGGCTTAGTCTGCGCTTATTTACACCCTAGAGAATTAGGGAAGTCGGGGTGTCGTTGAGTCATTGACTGAGACGCCCGCTGCGCCGAAACTCGCCCACGCTCGGGACCAGGCGACGCCGGCTCCCCCTAAGTCGCAGGCCTCCGAAGCTCCTCGGGGTTTTCTGCCGGCTTCACCTAAGCCACGGAGCTACAGGGCTCTTCGGAGCTTCCCTCTGGCACCCGCAACCCTCTCCAGCCGCTCCCGCCTTCTCTCACCAGAAGCGCCGCCCAGCCGCGGTAAATCCCGGAGCACAGGCCGGAAGCGCCTCGGCCCCGCCTCCTGCCCTCCGGTGCCGGAAGTTCTAGCTTCGTCGGTACGTCGCCCTCCGCGGGCCGCAGCGCATGATGCTCCGCGACCCCCGCCGCCTTCTCAGGGTGTCTGTGGCCCCCGCGGCGGCCCTGGCTGTGGCGGTGCTGTCGTCGCTCTCGCGCTGCTCCCTCCTGGAGCCGGAGGACTGCGTGATCTCGGCGCTCAGCCCCTACTTCGGCACCAAGACTCGCTACGAGGATGTCAACCCCGGGCTGCTGCTGGACCCCGAGGCGCCGCGGCGGGACCCGGAGCTGTTGGAGGAGACCTGCACGCCGGTGCAGCTGGTCGCCCTCATCCGCCATGGCACCCGCTACCCTACGGCCAAACAGATCCGCAAGCTGCGACAGCTGCACGGCTTGCTGCAGGCCCGCGAGCCCGGGGATGACAAGACCTGCGCTGCCGGCAGTCACGACCTGAGGGCCGCGCTGGCCGCCTGGCCGCTGGGGTACGCGGAATGGATGGACGGGCAGCTGGTGGAGAAGGGGTGGCAGGACATGCGACAGCTGGCGCTGCGCCTCGCTTCCCTTTTCCCGGCCCTCTTCAGTTTCGAGAACTACTGCCGCCTGCAGCTCATCACCAGCTCCAAGCATCGCTGCGTGGACAGCGGCGCCGCCTTCCTGCAGGGGCTGTGGCAGCACTACCACCCTGGGTTGCCGCCGCCGGACATCGCAGGTAACCGCCCGGGCCGCCGGGCCAGTGCCCTGCCTCCGTTCTCCCCCTTGTCCTAAGTCCTCCCCAGATCCCGGACTTCCCCAGCCTCTTCTCACTTCCCTCCTTCTGGCCCCCATCCCATAGAATGTTCAGGACTTGGTCGTCTCCCTTCTCCTCATACGTACGTTCGTTTATTCGTTCATCAGGTATGAATTTGGCACGTTCTACGTGCCGGACGCTGCAGGAGACATTGGGGGGATCCAACAGGAGAGGAGACAGACGAGGGCAGTTCTTAATCTCCCATCCCAAATTGGCCCTTTGAGCACCAGCCGTTCCCTTCCTCCCTCCCTGGCAGCTGGTTTTACTGTTGGGTGCACTTTTTAAATACAGTCTAGAACTTTCTTCCTCAGGCTTTGGCTTCGGATACTATTTGGGTTTTTTTTTGCTTATCGACTTTTTCACTTGTTGCTTCCAGACCAACATCCTATTGTCGGAAGCTACTCTCAAACTTTCTTTACTACTTTTCTTTTCTCTCTGTTTTGTTCTGGTATGTTCTTGTATGTAACTCTAACTATAGAGTTACACTCTTTGTTGTGGACACTGGTCACACACAATACTAATTTATTCCATTACTTATACTTTTGCAAAATTTGGGAGATCATCTAGTGGGGCCTTTGAATTTCACAGGTGAAGAAACTGAGCCCAAGAATATGCCTTGATGATTGTCCCTTGTTAGTTTGAGGACTAGAGTCAGGCTCAGAATCCAGGTCTTTTGTTTTCACCCTAATTGTGCTTTTTTCCCCCCCTCAGAAAATGTTTCCATAGTCACAGGTAATAATAGTAGCAGAGACTTAATGCCTCCCGTGTGCCAGGCATGCCTCACATTTATGTCACTGAATCTTTACAACAGCTCTCTGAGGTTCATATTATTTCCCCCTATCAGATGAGGAAATTGAGACACAGAAACATTAAAGAATTTGCTTAATTTCGTATAGCTAGATATGGACCCAGGAAATCTGATTTATAGCTTGGTCTCTTAACTGTTACATTATACAGCTTCCATTTGTCCTGTAAGTTAAGGATAAGTGTAAAAGCATATAACACTTTTGTGCCAGAGAGATGAACAAGTGTTAAATACTTTCTTGATCAATTTTTAAAGTTAGAGTTGAGATGAGACATCACTTAGCTTCGAAGCCCAAGTGAAAAATAAATTAGAAGTATACTGGTTTGTCATTTCTCCAGTAGTATCCTCTCTGAAGTAGTTCAGCCATCTCCAAGGCTTTCTTCCATTATGTGTCTTGTTACTGCTCTGTGAATAACTCAGTTGGCTGACTTGTGTTTAGTCCCTTGTGAACTGTGCTTTTTAGTTATAGCTAAACTTTTTCCATTTATATGAGTGAAAATTCCCCACAAATCTGTTAAATTAAGTGAATGTTGAAAGCAGAACATACTTCAATAGGGCACAGTATATATAGTGTATACCAAAAAGGGAGGCTACTGGACCTCCTGCTGTGAATGAGCTTTTGCCCTCAGCTGGCATTGTGAGGATTGGCATTTGCCTCAAAGTATGAAGCCAGGAATCAGAATAGTTCAGGATAAGCCCGCCTCTCACCATTTTCAGTCTCATAGATTAAACTCTTTGCTTAGCTGCTTCATTATTACCTGTAAACAATTGTTTTGCCTGTTGTGTACATCCGGGCTTTTGAGGGAGATCACTGAATTACATTTTGTGTTCTTACAGAACATGATTGTTTCTCTTTAAAGATCAGCAGTAATTAGATAGTAGCAAGGATGAAATATCTAGATCCACTTGGGAAGTCTCATTTTGAGGCCATAGAAAAAGATGACAATGATAACTTATTTTCACAGTCAAGATGTTTTCTTAAGAACTACAATCCAGGGGCTGGCCCCGTGGCCAAGTTCACGCACTCTGTTTGGGCGGCCCAGGGTTTGGCCAGTTCGAATCCTGGGCACGGACATCGCACTGCTCATCAAGCCATGCTGAGGCAGCATCCCACATGCCACAACTAGAAGGACCCACAACTGAAAATACACAACTATGTACCCCGGGGGGGCTTTGGGAGAAAAAGGAAAAATAAAATCTTTAAAAAAAAAAGAACTACAATCCAATTGGCAACTAAAGTGGGCAGAATTATCCGTTTCAGGATCTCCTGAAATGGATACATACACATACATATATATGTATGTTTTCACACACACAGATCCAACATATATATGTATATTTTCACACACACAGATCCAAAGCAAAACAGTGTAACTAGATTTAATTTTCTCATTTCATATACAGAAATAGTATACTTGGTGTTCTTTTCATGGTAAATTTTGAGAGAAAAGATGATTGAAATCTGTGTGCTTTGAATATGACTCTGAAAAAACTTAAAAGGCACCCCAGTAGTTGAAGCATGCTCATGAATGCTTTTCCGATACATATTTGTTGCCAAATTGGGGAAATAACACAACATTGAATTCTAAGTGGAAAGTTATCTGGGAGCTTCAGTTAGAAAATAGACCAAATCAGAAGCACCCGGCACAATGAAATACAGAAGCGTTAATGTAATTTGTGCTGTTGTCAGTAGTTTTTGTCCAAAGCAGAGTCTTTTGTAAAGCAACACAGGGTTGGGAAAGTTCATTGAGAAAATAAAATGTTCTATTTAGACTTTGGCTTAGAGTAGAAAAACAGATTCATTCTGTTGAATTATCTCTCACTTTGTAATTAGAAACTTTGCTGATTTTTAGTTTGCTCCCTCAGGTTTTTGTGCCTGACAGAAACAGTACTTATATAACACAGTTTTGCTCTTTTTATGAGTTTCGTGTCTAATTATTTTTGTTTTAAGAAAAATTTCACTTACCTTTAATTCATTGTGTAGTATTGCTATCACACATTTTGTTTTGTGTTTGATACTCTCTGTTTCTTTAGTCTTTTCTAGCTTATGCTCTCATGAATTACAATCATGACAAATGGGGAATGGTTTTGTTCTTTCTTAATCCGTGTGGGCTTATTTCAGACATGCTGACGAGTAAATAGGTTTTTAGTGTTCTTTTTCACACTTGAAACAAGATTTTCAATAATTTGAAATTGTCTTTTATGTCAGTGATTTATATATGTGTGTGTGCATATATATAATTTTTTTCCCCTTTCAGACATGGAGTGTGGGACTCCAAGAATTAATGATAAACTAATGAGGTTCTTCGATCATTGTGAGAAGCTTTTAACTGAAGTGGAAAGGAATGCTACTTCTCTTTATCATGTAGAAGCCTTCAAAACTGGACCAGAAATGCAGAACATTGTAAAAAAAGTTGCAGCTACTTTGCAAGTACCAGTCAGCAATTTAAGTGCAGGTAATGTGCCTGTTATTTTTCATTTGAACTCTGAAATAGTTTAAATGATTTTTGAACTCTGAAAATGAAAAACTATGGAAGTATAAAGTTATTCCTTTTAAAGACCCACAGTTTATGTTACATTAAGAAAATATGTTCTAGATCAAGAAAATTGTACTCCTCATGCTTACTATTTTTAGATTCATATTCTTCTTTGAGTTTTATGTGAAGTAATGTACAAGATTCTTGCTATATCCTGGAATCTTTTTTTTTTTTTGAGGGCAGAGGTATATAAAGTTTCAATGCTAAACACTATTTGTAAAACAGAAACTTTCTGAATTATCTCCTCATAAAGTGATACAGATGGAAAAATCATGTAAGTTCTTTGAAGCAGCTCAAAAGTACAGGCTAGTGTTTTGAGAGGGATAAGTTTTAGAAAGTGAAAGGTGGAGTAGTGTGATTTTTTTTTTTTTTTTTTGAGGCTCTTCAACCTAGAGATGCTGAGAAAATGAGCAGTCGTGTTTGTCATACAGTACTGCAGTGGATGGGCTGACTGTGCAAATTACCATGCAACCTGGGACTCTTGAGGGTGAAAGGAAGACACTATTAATAATTACACTGGGAAAGCAAATGGAAAACCAGGGCACATGATCGCCTAGCAATAGGAAATTAAGAAAAAATTAAGATTTTCCTGTTTTTTAGGAATTTATAATCTAAAGAGCAGATGTTGACAAATATACAAAGATTATGGATTTCATTATATCATGAATAAATTTCCAAAAGACTAGAAGTAACAGATGTTGGGGAAAAAAATAAAGTGAACTAGAATCTGTCAATCATGGAGCCTAAATACTTTATAAGGATCAGAAAAGTGAAAATGCCTAGACCAGCATTTAAAATTGAATGTTTTCTCTTTGTTAAACTGGCTGTACATTGGGATCATCAGCAGAGCTTTAAAAATTATTTATTTTATTGGGAAGTAATTCAAGCATATAGATAATAAAATTTATACCCACAAACCTAATTTTATCATTATGCTTTAAATAAACTGAGGTCTGTTGGTCCCTCTCCAGGACCTCATTCCTCTTCTTTACTCCGGTGATAACCATTGTCATGAATTGAGCATTTAAATCATCTCAGGCCAGTTTTTATATTTATATTTATGTTTCTATATATAAATGGGATATTGTTTTGCAAATTTTTAAACTTTTAAGAATAGTATCAAACTGTATGATAGCAGTCCAAAATTTGATTTTAATTCCTTTTATTTTTAAGGTATGTAGTTTAGTCCTATATTTTAAACTTTTGTCCAGAATTCCATTATATAACTATACCAGTATCTAGCCATTATTTTGTTAGTGAGCATTTAGATTGTTGAAGAAGATTTTTTTAAAACTATTTTTAGTCTCTGAATGGACAAGGATTATTTGTGTTTGACTGATGGGGTGACTGAGAACAACTTTTTGGAGGCAATTAAAGCATAGTGGTTAAAATTGTGGGTTCTGGAATTGGACTGTTTGTTTGAATTTTGCCTCTGTTATGCTATTGTAACTGTCATTTTCAGCCAGTTCCTTAATATCTCTATGCCATAGTTTCTTTTCCTGTAAAATGGGTATAGGAATTGTACCTGCCTCATAGAATTATTGCAAAGATTTTATGAGATTAATTCATGCAAAGCATTAGCACAGTACCTGGCACAGAGTAACTGCTCAAAATATTTTAGCTATTTAAATTTTTTTTTTTATGTAGAGATGTGATGCTGTATGTATTTTCGTTTAGCAATATGTCTGTCTCCTATAGCTCTCTCATTCTTTTACATTTTATGTTATTTCGTAGGATATGTGATTCAATTTCTTGGTCACTGCTAGTTTAAAACTTATTTAATGGTCATCAGATTTTACTGGTGGGAGAGACTAGAGCTAAAACAATCCAAGTTCTTTTTATAGGAAATCATTTTCCTACTGAGGTTTTCCTTAGTTTTTAACTGTTTCAAATGATGCTACAGTGAACATTCTTATAGTCTGGTTTTTGTACTTGAGAGTGGATCTATAAGATAACTAGGTGGAATTTGGGTTAAAGAGCATGAATATTTTACATCTTGACATATGCTTCCAAATTGTTCTCTGAAAGTATAGAAAAATTTATATCAATAATATATGAGAATGCTCATTTTCTCCTATCTCATCCAACAATGGCTATTACTGGTCATTTTGATTTTTGCCAATTTGATTAATAAAAAATGGAATCTAACTTTAATTTGCATTTCTTTGGTTACTTGTGAAGGTGAACATCTTTTCATATGTTTATTAGATATTTGCATTTCTCTTTATAATTGCCTCTTAATGTCCATTTTCTGTTGAATTATTTTTGTTTTTTCTTATTATTGTTTTATGTTGATCATAAGTACCCTTTATGTGTTATGGATATATTAATTATATATCCTTTCATTTTCCTTGACAAAGGATACATTTTTTGCCTATTGTATGTTGCTAACATTTTCTCTTAATTTTGTTGGTCGTCTTTTAGTCTGTTTTTGATGCCTTTGTACACAGGTTTACATCTTTTATGTAGTCATATTTGTCTTTTCATTATGGCTTCTGGGTGTTGTATTTTGCCTAGGAATATTCTCTTACCCCAAGATTATTATATTTTATTATTTTAATTTTAATTTGTTTTTTAATGTTTAAATCTTTAATCCATCTGAAATAGTTTTGAGGTTCCAAAAGATTGACCAAAAAGTCGGAATGGTCTTAGTAGATGGATGAGAGCCATTACTTGTCATGAAAGCTTGTCTAACCTCCCTATTAGGCAGGTGGAAAAATTGAGACCCAGAGAGCCTAGAGTGACTTGCCCAGGATAATTAGCGGCAGTCAGGTCTCATAACCTCAGTCGTTATCTTACGCTTTTTCTCCCTGTACCAGTACTTCAAAGTTTTTTGGTGAATATTTTTTCAGTCAACTCCCCTCTGGTTAAAGAACAGACCATTTGGACTCACTCATAGTTTCAGAAGTAGAACTTCAAGTGTTAATGAGCCAGGTCCTTTCATCAAACATATATCGTACTTAAAAGCTACTATATTATGTTAAGTATTAGGATTATAAACCCTTTCATTTATATAGGCAAAGTTTTAAAATGGCTTTTACATATATTCCCAATTAAATATTCTTTTTGTACTATATACTGCCTCAGGGAAGTTCTTTTTACTCAAAACTACTGCAAAAAGCATGTAAGATCAATTATTTTTTGGTCCTGTTTTCCTTAGGAAAGAGGAAACGCAGTGAAGTTAAAGAAAAATCGAAGCAGTGGAGGCGACTCCTGCAGTTGACTTCTCTCTCTGTAGCGTCAAAGATCACCCACTTCCCTTGCCTAGAGTGCAGTGTTTTTATTTGGTCCTGACAAAGGCTACCTTTTATAGCCCAAGTACTCATTCCCTTATCCCTTCTCTTCAAAACTCATATGTATCTAAACATAATGCAATCACCTAATTAGCAGTGTAACTTACTCTGAAATCCACTGCCTGACGGAGCAGCTAAATTTGAAAACCTGCTGCTATCAACCTCTCTCCCTCTTCAGTGTGATTTTTCTCTTTGTTTCTCTCCGTCTTCACTCTGTTTCGCCTTCCTCCTGACCCTCACTTACTCTGCCCTTTCTTCCCTCTCTGCCTTCTGCAGTCTTCTCTTCCCTTTTATATCTTTCTCTCCATACTTCCTTCTTCTTAATAGTTATAATATGAATTGTTGTGTAGTTAAAAGAACTCTTCAATAATTGTGCTTTGTTATTCCTAATTTTCAAGTTGGGGACTAAAACCTTTTATAACTTTATTTCCCTTCCTCCAACCCTCTAAAATTAACAAAATAAAATTATGTTTCAGGTAGTAAGTCCTTGGGTTAAACTTTTTGTTGGATTTGGTGGATAAAAATGCTCTTAACAAACATATTACTTTTAAAAACAGAGAAAGTTACAGTTTTACAGAGAAAAAGTTTCTTAGTTTCATTGGAGTGAAATTTATACTTCCTCATGGTTTCTTCTGGACAGTTCCTCCCCTTTGGATTGTAGTGAGTAACTCAATTCTTTGATAGCCAGGAAGAAACTGAATCGTCTCTTCTCCAAATTAAACATATCCAGTTTATTCAGCTGTGCTGTACATGGCATTCTGTAGAAATTTAGCCTTTGGAAAATTGCAGAAAATAGTAACCCACAAATTTACCTTTCTTTTTTTTTCAGATTTAATTCAGGTAGCTTTTTTTACCTGTTCATTTGACCTGGCAATTAAAGGTGTTAAATCTCCTTGGTGTGATGTTTTTGACATAGATGATGCAAAGGTAAGTGTTACTTTTGCAGGTTTTGTGTGTGATTTTTTTGTTGTTGTTGTTACTTGAAGCAGCTTTTCAAAAAATAAGCAGAGTAGGGAACATTAACTGTCTTTCCTTAACTCGAAATTTTCCTTACATAACATGGGATTAATTGTTCAGATAGGGCCTACCTACTTGTAAATAGTTTGGGTTCATAAAACTCTGGAAAACATCTTTCCATGGTGATTTGATTTCTAGGTTCACCCAGTTAAAAACCTATGTAATCCATCATCAAATTTTACTGCTGGAAAGAATTATAGAGCTAATATAATCCAAAGTCGTCTTTTTGTAGGAAGCCAAAGTTCAGAGAGGATGAAGGCTTTTCCGAAAACCTAACTATTTCTTTTATAACAGTTTTCATGATAAATTGAGTTCTGCGTTCCACCTGGTGATGGGAATAATTCATCTACAATTTCCGTCTGCCTGCTTCATATTCCCTGTTTTTCCTCCTTCATTTGTATGGCTTATTTGTAGACTTTTAGACTCAAGGAAGATAAGTGCAGGCAAATTCTGGTCAATTCTGGGATGCTGGGAGCCAGAGGCAGGATAGGAGAGTGTTTAGTGTCTTCTTAAGCATTGAGGACAGTGGCATTGGGTAGAATTCTGGTGGTTGAGAGTAGGATGTGTCTGTATGTATGGATCATTCAGGAATGTGGACTTTTGAAAATTTAGTCATCCCTTGCCTACGTATGAAACCTTCAGTATTCCTTATTCATTATCCAGTATTCATTATCCAGTATTCATTATCCAGTATTCATTATTAACTTCAGAATTTAACCTCACATTTTGAAAAAAAGTATACTATTTGCCAGATAGAAGGAGGCTTTTAAGCTAGAGCTAATGTACATTTAAAGGTAAACAAGTGCTTCATTTTGTTACTCAAAGATTTAAGTGACCAGCAACCAGATTAAAGGTGATTTTACATAGTGTTGTGCCAGTGCAGGAGTAGGGTTTAGCGGATGAGCTGCAGGAAGGGGAGAAGGGCCCTTGATGGATGGTTGCTCTAGGATGCTGAGCACCAATAGTAATAGGTGTATTGTATTTCCTCTCTGTGCTCCTGAATTGCTTCCTGATGACCTACTTTTTCTCTGTCCCAACTACCAGATTCCCTACTCATCTCCTCTAACTGTCCATACCTCATCACTTCAGAAGCTAGCTGGCCTGTCCTCTTTTGAAATGCCCTGTGCTTAGGATGACCATAAAATTCGTCTTCTAAGTTGGAATACTTTTAAAGTGAAAGAGGCATCATTGATAATTATGCCGGTATAGGTATAACCTGAGACTACGGTCACCATTCGTGTCAAAATACTTCATCTTCCTTTTCTCCCTACCCAGATTGCTCTAGGGAAGACCAGTAAACATAACTGAAGTGATTTTTAAGTATTGTGTAAATGACTGATGGGTGTTGGCAAAAGGGAAATTTACCTTTTAACAAAGGAACAGCTTGTTTTCCCAAGTTATTATAGTTGTTGAAATATTACCACAGACTTAGTGGTTTAAAACAATGCAGATTTGGAGCCAGCCCGGTGATGTAGTGGTTGGGTTTGTGCACTCTGCTTCTGTGGTCGGGTTCATAGGTTTGGATCCCAGGTGCAGACCCAGCATCATGTATCAAGCCATGCTTTGGTGGCATCCCACATAAAATAGAGGAAGATTGGCATAGATGTTAGCTCAGTGGCAATTTTCCTCAAGCAAAAGGAGGAAGATTGGCAACAAATGTTAGCTCAGGGCCAATCTTCCTCACCGCCCCCCTCCCAAAAGAAATTCCCTTGGTATATTTACTGTGATTATTTTCTTTCTCACTTATTTGAGACAAAATAATCTCCCTCTGCTTAGGACTTTTCACTGTGAAATAGTTTTAAATGTGAAGCATTTAAAGATGAAATAAAATGTTATCTGGGATTTGCTTCAAAATAATCCAGTGGTGTTGGTAGGGACATAACTGAAACAGGATTGCCAAATGTTGATTATTGTTGAAATTGGATGATGGGTACACAGGGGTTCATTATGCTATTCTCTATTTTTTATATATTTTAAATTCTCCATTAAAGTGTTAAAAAATTAGAAATGAACGGACATTTATGAAGTTCTGAGGATTATGGAGATTGTTAGTTATCCAAAACCTTGTGAAATGCTGGACCATTGTGTGCGTTCATTCCTCAGATATTGTTTGAGTGCCTGCTCTGTGCCAGGCATTTGGTTGGAACTAAAGATATCAACATACGATAAGCATTGTCCTCAAAGAATGCCACAAGGAGTGAAAGACACAAATAAACCATTGTAAGTCAATGGGATGGCTATAATAGAAGTATATATAAGGTATAGTGATAGCACAGGGAGAAAGTTGATTTATTGGCAGTCAGGTAAATCTTTACAAAAGAAATGGCACACGAAGGTACTTTTCTGTAGGGTAGTGTTTTTGTAACTTTGTATATGTCTTCTATAATGGGTCCATCTAGATTTTCTATCTCTTTTGGAGTCAATTTTGGTATTTAATGTTTTCTTACAAAAGTCACTCATGTCATCCAGGTTTTCAGATTTATTTGTAGAGTTTGGCAGATTTATCTCATGATTTAAAAAAAATGTTTTCCCTCTGTATCTGAGATTATTTCCCTGTTATTACTCATGTGAGTGTTTGTACTTTCACAGTTTTCTTCACTACATTAGTTTCGTGTTTACTCATGTATTATTTTTTTCCCAAGGAACAGTTTAACTTTATATATTTTTGAACTTTATATAATGGAATCAGTCATTATGTAGTTTTTTTGGTTTCTAGTTTTTGTCCATTATGTTTTTAAGGTTTATCTATGTTGCTGCATGTAACTATAGTTCACTTGTTTTCATTCTGTATAATATTCCATTATGTGAGTTATCACAGTTTTTTAATCCATTATCTTGTTGGTAGACAAGTTCATTATACTTTTGGTTATTTTCACTTTGGTGCTATTATGAACATTCTTGTATATGTCTGGGGCAAATACACATATATTTCTGAAGGTCGACGTATGCTAGAATTGCTGGATCAGAGGATATGCAAAACCTGAAATTTACTAGATAACACCATACTATTTTTGGAGCTGTTCCAGCTTGTATTTCTGTCTTTATGCTTTTTTTCATTTTTTTCCCGTTACTTTTGACTCTCTTTCTTTTTTTAAATGATTATTTTATTAAGTCTTTGGAATTCACGATACTATGTTTATTTAATCACAATTTTCATTTGCTTATGGCAGAATTTCTTCGTTGAGAGGTTTTTTTTTCCTGGCTACTTTATCTGTATAGCAGTCTTCTTTTTTTTTTACGTTTTTATAGATGCCATGCTAACCTCCTTTTTAATTATTACTCATCTGTGCTGTGAGTTTAGCTTTACTTCTCCCCAACCAGCCAGCAGGAATGAGCAGAGATGAGTAGTGTTCCTTCCAATTTAGAGTTGTTCTCCTCTGAGATCCTTTGCAGCATGCTTCCTGTAAAGATGGAATGTGTGTTTCCTTGTGGTGGTGGTATATGCTATCCTGTGAGGCGCTCTGCTCAGACTTCATTCTCATTGTTTCAAGCAAAGGATTGTTGGTTTTGCTCCTCCAAGTGTACCATGTGCTTTGAAGATCTGTCCTCTGCTTGTTTTATCTGAGGTACTTTGTTTGATTTTCACTGCATTTGGCGGTCCTTCCTCATTTATGGTGCTTCAGGGTACAGAGGTCTCCTAATCTCTTTGAAGAAGGCATTTACATTTCTATTTTTTTATTCTTTTATTTATAGGGTGATTTCTGAGAGAAGAGAGCAAGTGTATCTCAATTTTACCATCTTAAAACTCAGCTTTGGGGCTGGTCCTGTGGTGTAGTAGTTAAGTTCCATGCACTCCTCGTCAGCGGCTTGGGTTCATGGATCTGGGTCCCAGGTGTGGACCTACACCATTCATCAGCCATACTGTGATGGCAGCCCACATACGAAATAGAGGAAGATTGGCATAGGTATTCGCTCAGAGACAATCTTCCTCAGCAAAAACAACAAACCCCCCCAAAAACCCTCGAAGTTTTGTTTATATTTTCTAATTAACACTTCTAATGTTTCATCATAAACTGTGATGTTTGGTGTAATCTCTTGTAGTTATCCTTACCAAGTTAAGGAAATTTCTGTTTTTTCCTTACTAAAACCTTCTTTTGCTTATTGTTTTTTTTTTTTTTTTTAAAGATTGGCACCTAGGCTAACAACTGTTGCCAACTTTTTTTTTTTCCTGCTTTATTTCCCAACCGCCCCCCGCGCCCCACCCCGTACGTAGTTGTATATCTTCGTTGCAGGTCCTTCTAGTTGTGGGATGTGGGATGCCACCTCAACGTGGCCTGATGAGCGGTGCCATGTCCACGCCCAGGATCCGAACCCTGGGCCGGCCAGGTGGAGCGCGCGAACTTAACCACTCCGCCACAGAGCCGGCCCCTGCTTGTTGTTCTTAAAATCAGGAATGTGTGCTGAATTTTTGGCATCTAGGAGGATGATGGTATTTTTTTCTTCTTTAATCTTCTAACATTGAATTATTTAGTATATTTTCTAAAATTGAATCATCCTTGCATTTCTTCTTTCTTTAGATAAATTCTTTTATTGATGGATTTTTCTCCTAATTTTAGGTTGCATTTCTTGTTTCTTCATGTATTTTTAGTAATTTTTTATTAGATACTGGACGTTGTGAATGTTATGTTGTTGAATGCCTGGATTTTGTTGTCTTCCTTTAAAGAGTGTTGAAATTTGTTTTATTTTGCAGTTAAGTTACTTGTGGGTCAGCTTGACCTTTTTGAGCCTTCTTTCTGAGTTTTAGACTCTTGACCTGCACTTATACCCGTGCTTTATACTATTAAAGAATGACCCTCCTGTGGTCTGTTTTGAAGTCCTGGATACCTGGGTGTCTTTTGAAGCTCTCTCTGCTTAGGCTGCATGGAACTTGAATATCTCCTAGCCTTGTGACATGTCTGCGATTGTTCAGCTTACAACTCCCACAACATTCAGCAACAGAATCAAGGGGACTCTCCAGATTTCTGGAGCTCTTTTTCTGTGTAGCTTCCTCCTCACTGATACTCTACCATGCTAATTCCAGCCGCTTCAGACTTAGTAAACGGAGTTCTGATTCCTCAACTCAGCAAGACTGCTGCATTTCCTTTCCCTGTGCCACAGTTTAAAGTGCCTCCAGGCAGAAAGCTGGGGCAGCTGTTGAGTTTACTTTGTTCCTCTTGGTCATCACAGTTCAGTGCTTATTACTCAATGCCTGAAAATATCTATTTTATATATTTTGTCTCATTTTCTAGTTTTCTGTGTCAAGAGGGCATGACTGGTATCAGTTATTCCATCATGGCAGATGATACATCCTTTTAATATACTGCTGAATTTTATTTGGTAATGGTTTATTTCAGATTCATTAAATCATGTTTATAGTGAGGTTGGTTTATGGCGGTGGCGCTCATTTGTGAGTAGTACTACTGGCCTGGCTCTACTCCTCTCCCTTTGGGAAGATTAGAAATGTAAGAGGGACTTTTGTTTGTAGCAATGACTGGGAGTCACAGATGGCATTTAGTGGATGAGAGCACAGGATACAATGTCTTGTAATGCAGTGGTCTGAATTTTCTCCCCTCACCTCTTTTCTTTGTGCTTTTTTGTCCAGTTTTGGTAACTGGCTTCTATAAGCTTTCTAAAATGAGTTGAGAAGCTTTCCATCTTTTTCTGAACCCTGGAATAATTTAAATATTAGGAACTACTCCTTGAAGTTTTGGTGGAACTCATGCTTAAAACCAACTATTCCTAGTATCTTTTAGGTAGGCCTTTGACTTGTAGTTATTTTGTATAGTCAGATTTTCCTGAGTCAGTTTGGGTAACTTATATTTTCCTAGAAAAACCACGTATTTCATTTACATTTTCAAGTCTTTTTGATATAAAGTTTTAACAGTGTGCATGTATGATTTTTAAAAAAAATCTGCAGTTATATCTTTTTTCATTTCTCAAACTATTTTTATTTCTTCAGTAGATTTGGCAGAACTTTATTGAATTCTCTTTATTTTAATTCCTTTTTTACTTTTTTTAATGTTTACTTTGTCCCTTTTGATAACTTCTTGATTTAATTGCCTCTTTGATATATGTTTGGTTTTATTTTTGGTATATGGCACTGGCCTATGCTTGCTCTTGCTCTTAAACTTATGGCTTGCACTTAGTTTCTCTAGGGGTTCTTTGGGGGAAGAAGGGCTCATAACTACTGCATAGTTGTCTCTTGTACCTCTTTTGGATTGCAAATTTAGCCCTCTAGTATTAGTGTTTATCTGATCAAATGATACATGAGTACAGAGCTTAATGTTCAGAAAATCGCTAACTTAGTCACTGTCTCCAGTTCAAGACCTCTCCACCTCTCAAGATTAATCACTGCTGTCAGTTTGATATGTGCCTTTCGACCCTTTTCTATGCTGCTATTTATAATCTATATCATTCTTAGAAATGTAAACAGCATAATGTCTATGTGTGTATATGTGTATTTTGGTAATAAATGGTATTATACTGTATTTGTTATTCTTAACCTTCTCTTCTCACTCAGCAGTATGTCTTGCAGATCTTTCCATGTCAATACATGTAAATCCACAATATAGAATTTTTAGTAACTGCATAGTATTCCATGGTATGTGTATACCATAGTTTATGTAAACATCTACTTATTAATGAAATTTAGGTATTTCCAGGAATTTTTTTTGTACTCCTATAAGCACTGCTGCTGTAAGACATTCTTTCTTCCCCTCTGTAGATATTACTTTATAAGAAATGGAATTAAATGGGCCATAGAGATGTATTTTTTTATGGGTTTTGCCAGTTTGCCTCTTAGAACGTCTGTACCAGTATACATTTCTTCCAGCAATACCAATTTTTGATATCTTTGGTCTAGTTTTATTACTATTTTTGACAAACTAATACATGAATCAAAGTAACTCATTCTCTATCTGGTTTCTACCTTCCTAAAATTCTTAAAAATTCCTACCCACTGTTGGCATCTTTCTGTGCTGTAGCGAATATTATTTTATATACATTGTTTTTCTTTTTTCCATATATATCTTTGCTATCATCTTAATATGACTTAGAAGACAGGGGAAGGGAACAAATGTTATTAACGCACTATCCTGAACTGTCATGGATGCTGGATTATCGGCTATGAGTACTACTAACTTACTCTTGCATGGCAGCCTCTACATTCCCACAATTCAATCTTTATGTGTTATGGACCTCTGGGGCCAACTATTAAATGCTAGAAATGGCAAATACAAACTCTGTGAATGCTAGAATTCTGCTGCACTTTGTGCAGAATGGTAATGAACCTTTTCTGAGAGAATCATTATTAAATCAGGGAATCTGTTACATTAATAAGATGTACTAGTAATGACTTCTGAAATTTTTATTTTTAGGTATTAGAATATTTAAATGATCTGAAACAATATTGGAAAAGAGGATATGGGTATACTATTAATAGTCGATCCAGCTGCACCCTGTTTCAGGATATCTTTCAGCACTTGGACAAAGCAGTTGAACAGAAACAAAGGTAAAAACTTTAAAAAAAATTTTCAATGTATATTCTGAGTGCCCATTTAAGCTTCTAGAAAATGTTTCATAATAGAGGATTTAAAAAAATAGATTTTGCTTGGGTTTTTTTTTTTTTTTTGAGGAAGATTAGCCCTGAGCTAACATCTGCCACAATCTTCCTCTTTTTGCTGAGGAAGACTGGCCCTGAGCTAACATCTGTGACCATCTTCCTCTGTTTTATGTGGGACGCCTGCCACAGCGTGGCTTGACAAGTGTTGCATAGGTCTGCACCTGGAATCCAAACTGGTCAACGCTGAGCCGCTGAAGCGGAACATGCCAACTTAACCACTGCACCACTGTGCCGGCCCCTTGCTTGTGTTTTTAAGAAATATTTTAGTATAATAATTGCACTTACAAAAGAATTAGATGACATATGTAAGTTATAAAGCCTATAAATTCTCCATTCAACCCAAGAACTAGAACATTACTAATAATTTACATTTGTTTATTTATGTGTTCCTCAGTAGTTCCATTTTCCTCCCTCTCCTTGCCCCCTCGATTCCCTATCCCCTGTCATTACTATTCCAAATTTGGTTTAAGTTTTTATTATGAATGCATGTGTGCCCCAAACAATATGTTTAGTTTTGCTTAGACTCTTATGCTTATTGTCTTCTAGGACTTGTTTTTTTTCCCCCTCAACATTATGTTTATGATATTCATCATGTTGTGTTGCATATACTATAGTTCATTCATTTTTACTGTAGTGCAATATCAATAATGTGTGATATTCAGTGAATAAATATGGCAATTTATACCATCTTCTGTTGTCAGTGGGCATTTGGGTAGTTTCTATTATTGCTATTATAAACAGTATAATTGTACATGGCTCCTCATATGAATTATGAAATGTTTTTATTTTAAATGAGAATGTCTCATTGAAAAGCCTTTGTTAACATTCAATACTTTTCAAGATTTTTTAAAAAAACTTTTTATAATTTGAACCTTTGATAAGAGCCTAACCCCTATTTTATTTGACAAATATGCTTCCCTGAATACTTATACATTCACAACTGGAGATGAAAATGTGCTGTAAAGATTGAGACAAGAAGACTGAAGATGGCGTATTTGATTGTGTTTGCAGTATTTTTATATATGTATGTATGTGTGTGTGTATATATATATGTAGAGAGAGAGAGAAATTTTGTGTGTGTGTGGATAAGACTAGTTTGTGGAATTTTCTTGGGTTAGATGGGAGTTAGGGAAGAAAACCAGACTGAGTATTTAGTTACTGCGACCAAACACTTTTGTGGGGCACAAAGCCAAGGCAAGTTCTGTCTTTGAGACAGGCATTAACTTCTTTCCTCCTTGGTTTTATGAATGGTCTAAAACCCTTAGACTTTATGAGATAACAGAGCTTTGTTATTTGTTCACTGTTTGTCCCATTGTTGAATGGGAGGTATGCAAACTTAAAACGGTGTCCGAAAGATTCTTAGATAACTTTTGTAAGATTTGCTATTATAATTTGATAGATTTAAAGCTTAAGTAAGAAGTTTATCATTGGTGCTTTAAAATAAGTGAGTATTTATGTACACTGAAAACTACAAAACATTACAGAGAGAAATTAAAGATGACACAAATAAATGCAGAGATACACTATCTTTATGGATTGGAAGATTCAGATTGATCATCTGTAGACTGAGTGCAATCGCTGTCACAGTCCCAGGAGGTCTTGTAGAAATTGAGAAGCTTATTCTGAAATGTGTACAGAAATGCAAAGGACCTAGAAGAACTGAAACAATTTTGAAACAGAAGAACAAAAGGACTTATAAATACCTTACTTCAAACTTATTTTAAAACTGTTGTTATTACTACCATCAAGTCGATTCCGACTCCTAGTGACCATGTGTACAGCAGAGCGGAACCCTGCCCTGGCCTTTTTGCACCGTCCTCTTACCTTCTGGTGCTGTCTCAGACAATGCGCCACTGCTATTCACTGGGTTTTTGTCGTCAGTTTTTTCAAAAGTGAGTGGCCAGGTCCTTCTTCCTAGTCTGCGTTAGTCTGTCTTATCTGCTGAAACCTGTCCACCATGGGTGATTCTGCTGGTATTTGAAATACTAGTGGCATAGCTTTCAGCAACACGCGGTGCCACAGTATGACAAATGACAGACAGATAGTGCGGTTCCCTGACTGGGAAATGAACCCAGGCCAGGGCAGTGAGAGTACCTGAATCTTAACCATTAGAACACCAGGGCTGGCCATATTTATGTGTAATGATATAAATAAACTAGTTTATGCCATTTCATTTTCTAACTTATTGTCGATGTGAGTGACCTTATGTGTAAATTATAACTACAATAATGCTGTATAACAAACAACCACAAAAAAATTAGCAGCATACAATAAGCATTTCTTTAGCTCACATGTCTGCATCTGCTAATACACTTGGAGCTGGCTTTTTGTGACTTGGCTGCAGCTGCTTAATTCTGCTCTGTGTGCTTCTCCTGGGAAGAGCAGACTAGCCCAAGCCTTTTTTTCCCTCACATTGATGGCTGAGGTGCAAGAGAGAGTAAGGAATACTCAGGTTCTCTTAAGGCTGTGTTCAGAACTGCTGCTTTAGGGGCTTTTAGGACTCAGCCCCGTGGCTGAGTGGTTAAGTTCATGTGCTCCGCTTTGGCAGCCCAGGGTTTCACCGGTTTGGATCCTGGGTGCGGACATGGCACCACTTATTAGGCCATGCTGAGGCGGCGTCCCATATGCCACAACTAGAAGAACCCACAACTAACAATACACAACTATGTACTGGGGAGCTTTGGGGAGAAAAATGGAAAAATAAAAAAAGATATATTTAAAAAAAAAAAAAAAGAACTGCCACTTTAGTCTTCACCTTAGTCTGTTGTCCAGTGTAAGTTACATAAATGAACCTGAAGTCAAGGATTAGGAAAGATAGTCCATCTCTTTAGTGCAAAGGACAAGTCATGTGGAAAAGGGTGTGGATCCTCTATTATTTGGGGAGAAGTGAATATTCTACCACAGTTTGTCCTCTTGTTTTCAAATATTTACTGCCAGTGTAATAATAGTTTACATTCTTTAGCCAATACAAAGCTTTCATAACGTCACTTTCCAAAAAAAGACCAAAACGGAAACTTAGAAATATCAATAGTTGTCAGAAATCAAGAAAGTATCATTTTTCATTTACTTTCCATGATCAATGTATATTTCATCACATGACCCCCCCCCTTGCTGGCTTTTTGATATCACATAAAGTGACAGCTCCAAATTCTGTCTCCTTGATATTAAATGAAGTATTTTAATTAAGTGAAAATATTTTTAAGAATATATGTAATACACGTTTTTATATATAAATATTTAGGAAAATAGATGACTGAGTTCATGCTGATATCTCCAACTGTAATCCATTACTACGAAGATTGTTCTGGGCTCCTCCTCCTGCTTATCCATAAATTCTCATGCCAACAATAAGAAATCTGGCTGCCACCATCCACCACACTTTCACTTAATTGTTCAGTCCCTTATACACGTCTAATAGTATGAGAATTACGAACCTTTACCCTACGGGATGCGAATTTAGCAACTGCACTACATTGCTTATGTGCAGTTTGTTGTCTTTGGTTTTACAGATTCCAGTCCTATCCAAAGTTGCTTAGGTCAGTAACTTTTCCCCCTACCCCTTCAGTGAGGTTGTTTCATATATTTGTAGTACATTTAGATTGTTTTGTCACATTCTACATTCAGTTCTGGAATTCCCCCAGCCTTATAAATGATTTCTTAAGTTTGAATACACTAATTTTGTCTCCTTTGTGCATAAAGTTCACTGGATTTTTGATAAATGCATAGTGTCATGTATCAGTGGTTACAGTATCATACAGAATAGTTAAACCACCCTAAGAATCCTGTGGCTTCACTTATTCAATCATCCCTCTCCTCCCTGCCCCCTAAACCACTGGAAACCACTGATCTCTTTTGTGTGTCTATAGTTTTGCCTTTTCCAGAATGTCATATGATTATTAGCATACAGTGTGTAGTCTTCTTGAACTGGCTTCTTTCAGTTAGAAATAGTGCGAATTTAAGATTCATCTATTTCTTTGTGGCTGCATAGCTTATTTTTTAAAATCAGAGAATAGTGTTTCATTGTGTGGATGTACCACATTTTGTTTATTAATTCCCCTTCTGAAGAAGATCTTGGTTGCTTCTAGGTTTTGGTGATTATGAATAAAACTCTTATAAACATCTGCATTCAGGTTTTTGTGTGAACATAAATCTTCAAATCAAATGGGTATATACCTAGAAGATCAATTGTTAGATCATGTGGTCTAACTTTGTTCGGCTTTGGAAGAAACTGCCAAAATGTCTTCAAAGTGGTTGTACCAGTTTACGTTCCTACCAGCAATGAATGAGAGTTCCTCTTGCTGTACAACCTCATTAGCAATTGATATTGTCAGATTTTTTGCATTTTAGCCGTTCTAATAGATGTATAATGGTACTTCATTGTTTTAATTTTCAATTTTCTAATGACAAGTGATGTTGAGCATCTTTTCATATGCTTATTTGTCATCCGTGTATCTTCTTTGGTTAGATGTCTATTCGTGCTTTTTGCCCATTTTTAAATTGAGTTGTTTTCTTATTGTTGAGTTTTAAAAGTTCTTTGTATATTTTGGATCCAAGTTCTTTATCAGATATATGTTTGAATAATATTTTCTGCCAGTCTTTGGCTTGTCTTTTCATTCTCTTAACAGTATCTTTCACAGAGCAGAAGTTTTTAAAAATTCAAATTGTCCTACTTGTTTTTCTTTCATTGATTATGCTTTTGTATTGTCTACCATTTTATTCTACCTTATTTCTAAATTACTCACGCTTGTTCTTTATCATTTTTTAGAGAAATCATGACTTCTATGGAGATATCCATATGTTAGTGATTTCACCGCCACTGTTTATTTTTACTTCTTTCCTTTTTTTTGGAGGGTAAGATTTGCCCTAAGCTAACGTCTGTTGCCAATCTTCCTCCTTTTTTCTTCTTTTTCCCCTGCAAAGCCCCGGTACACAGTTGTGTATAGTTTTTAGTTCTTCTGATTCTTCTGTGTGAGCCGCTACCATGGCATGGCTACTGACAGGTGAGTGGTGTGGTTCCACACCCGGGAACTGAACCTGGGCCGCCAAAGTGAAGCATGCTGAACTTTAACCAGTAGGCCACCAGAGCTGGCTCTACTTCTTTCTTTCTTAATGAAAAAGTTCCCTACTAGTTTATTTTAGCAAGATTTAGGGAGTAGTAAAGTTTCTCTGTCTTTTCCTTTTTATTTTTTCAAAATGTTTTTATTTTATCCTTATAAAGGAATGATGACTTGGATCAGTACAGGATGCCAGGTGAAATGTTACTCTTCCTCAGCACTTTGAAAACATTCTTCCAGTGTCTTTGGTATCTAATAATCCCTAATTGTTTCCTCCTAGTAGATTATCTTTCTTTTTTTGGATTATGCTGTAGATATTACTTTGTCTTTGATGTTCTGCAAATTCCCCATATTGTGTCTTGGTGGAATATTATTTTTTACTTATTATAAGGACTTGAGGATTTTCTTTCCTATTGAACCTGAGGATTTCTGTCTTTCACTAATTTGTGAAAATTCTCAAACATCTATTTGAATATTACCTTTTCTTCATTCTTTCTAATTTGTCCTTCTACAGTTTTTAATCATAGGCACGTCAAACCTTCTCATTAATATTTTTCCATTTCTTTAACCTTTGAACTGAATTTGTTTTTTACCTCAAATCTATTTTACAGTTTACTAATTTATTTTTCATTTCATTGTTATCTGATGCTTAACTCTCTATCTAAATTTTTATTTTAATGACCATCTTAGTGTGTATATAAGTACAACCACCTTGGAAAATTGTTGGCATTACTTCATAAATATGAAGATGCATATACCCGAAAAACGAGCAATTCCAAAAGCACGGATAAAACTGCTCTAAGCAGTATTTTTATAATAGGAAAAATAAAGAACACAGGAAACAGTTCGTCTTTTCATTAGCAGTACAATGGAAAAATCACAGAGGGAAAAATAAAATAAATGAACTAGAGCTACATGCATCAACAGTGTTGAATGACAGATGTATGACTTTGAGCAGAAAAGAGGTCGAATCATAGAGAAATACACAAAGTATGTTTCTCTTTATATAAAGATCAAAAGCAGATAAAATTAATACTAGCACTTAAGGATAAATTCTAATGTAGCACAACATTTAATGTGCAAACCAGTTACTAGTATGAAATTTATAAGTGGTTAGTTAGCCTCTGGGATGAAAGAAATGGAAACTTGTGGAGGAACATTCAGGAGAATTCAAGATTACTGGTAATCTGCCTTTTACTCTGACTAGGGAGGGGTACGTAGGATTTGCTTTTATCATTAGTTTTTAATGGATTTCAGTCTGTACATAGGCATTATATATATGAGTGTGTGTATTTATATTTATCTCTGGGTTCAGGGGAACAGATAGGAGATGAAATGTAACTTGATTAGAGGAGGTGTGTCATTTGAAATATTAAATGTTATCTGGAACAATATATTGGTTATATGCTTAACAGCTGTTGAAATGCAGAGCTTGCATTTTACAGATATTGCTTCACTGCCTTCTGTTCAATTTTAGTGTCACTTCTCAATATTTCAACGTTAATGGACTGTAGTCTCCCTGTTACTTAAGGAAATGGACAAGGTCCAAGTTTATTAAATCAATATACTTAATGGACAATTAAAAACACTTTTTAACCTCACAACGGCTGTACATATTTCTTTAGTTTGACGTGCATTTTTTTAAAATTGTTTTATTGAGGTCATATTGGTTTATAACATTGTGTAATTTCAAGTTTACATTATTATATATCAGCTTCTGTATAGACTGCATCATACTCACCACCAGTAGTCTAGTTTTTATCTGTCACCGTACATGCGTGCCCCTTTACCCCTTTTGCCCACCCGCCAACCTCCTTCTCCTCTGGAACCGTTAATCTATTCTCTTTATATCCATGTGTTTGTTTATCTTCCATATATGAGTGAAATCATGCAGTGTTTGTCTTTCTCTGTCTGGCTTATTTCACTTAACGTCATCCCATCAAGGTCCATCCATGTTGTTGCAAATTGGACGATTTTGTCTTTTTTTATGGCTGAGTAGCGTTCCATTGTGTATATATACCACATCTTATTTATCCATTTATCAGTTGGTGGGCACTTGGGTTGCTTCCACATCTTGACTATAGTGAATAATGCTGCAGTGAACATAGGAGTGCATAGATCTCTTTGTGTTGTTGATTTCATGTTCTTTGGATAAATACCTAGTAATGGGATAGCTGGCTCGTACGGTATTTCTATTTTGAATTTTTGGCAAAATCTCCATACTGTTTTCCATAGTGGCTGCACCAGTTTGCATTCCCACCATCAGTTTCTGAGGATTCCCTTTTCTCCATATCCTCTCCAACATTTGTTATTTTTTGTCTTGTTAATTATAGCCATTCTGACAGGTGTAAGGTGGTATCTCATTGTAATTTTGATTTGTATTTCCCTAATAATTAGTGAGGTTGAACATCTTTTCATGTGCCTCTTGGCCATCTGTATATCTTCTTTGAAAAATGTCTGTTCAGATCTTTTGCCCATTTTTTAATTGGTTGGTTGTTTCTCTGATGTTGACTTTTTCTTTTTTTGGGGTGAAGAAGATTGGCCCTGAGCTAACATCTGTTGTCAGTCTTCCTCTTTTTTGCTTGAGGAAGATTGTCACCAAACTAACATCTGTGCCAATCCTCCTCCACCTTGCATGTGGGACGCCACCACGGCATGGCTCAGTGAGCAGTGTGTAGATCCATGCTCAGGATTCAAACTCGCAAACCCTGGGCCGCCACAGTGGAGTGTGTGAACTTAACCCACTATGCTATCGGGCTGGCCTTTCTTATGTTGAGATATGTGAGTTCTTTATATATTTTGGATATTAACCCCTTATCAAGTATATGGTTTGCAGATATCTTCTCCCAGTTGTTAGGTTGTCTTTCCATGTTGTTGATGTTTTCTTTTGCTGTGCAGAAGCTTTTTAGTACAACAGAGAAAGGAAAGTCTCTTTAATAAATGGTGTTGGGAAAACTGGACAGACAAAAGAATGAAAGTAGACCGTTATCTGCACCATACACAAAAATTAACTCAAAATGAATTAAAGACTTGAATCTAAGACCTGAAACCATAAAACTTCTAGAAGAAAACATAGGCAGTATGCTCTTCAACATTGGTCTTAGCAGCATCTTTTCAAATACCATGTCTCACCAGGCAGGGGAAACAATGGGACATTTTATTTGTTTTGATTTTATCTTAAAATGAAATTCCAATTTTTTAGCTTATTTCCTTATAATTTGCTTCTCTCTCCCACAAGTGAAGTTCAGAGAGGAAAATGCAACTAATTGAGTACTCCATTATGTTAAGTAGCAGCTGATTGTGCTTTTATATTTTAGAAGCCAATGAGGTGAATTTTCTTGCATGGCTTGTGGAATCAGATCTAGTAATATAAAGGCAATGTGATGTGGTAGGCAGATGCATGGATGTGGTTTGAGTCCTGGTTCTGCTTTATTGATGCTGCAGATTCCTCACTTCTGAAAAGGGGAATATCTCTCCTGACTCATGGGGTTGTTGTGACAATCAAATGAGATAATGTCTATTAAAGCACTTAGTATAATGAGATATACAAATATGGCATTGTTATTGTATATGAGAGTTCTCTGGTTAAAACATGTCCTTAATGTCCTGTCAGACATTCACACACTTCTCCCTCCCCATAATTATTCAAATAATAGAAACAAGTACTTTGTAAGACTTATTCTCTTCAAATTTTCATAGCTTTGAGCTCATTTATTAAACTAATTTCCTTTTCATTGGCAAGATGGAGAAAATCCCTACTTCTTTTGGATGCTTACTACTTTATTTGTGAGTTGAAAAGAAGATTGATTCAACAATGCGTGGCAGGCAGTGTTTGAGGAGCTGGATACAGTGATGAATAAGACAAAGTCATTGCACTTGTGACTCTTACAATCTAGAGAAAATAGAAATAAACGTAATAGCCATGAGTCATCGTGTCACTGTTTATGTAAGATTGTGAAACAGTATGAAGAGTTGAAGGAAGGAGAGTTTGACCTTGTAAAGCAGGAACTCGTTTTGGCCACTGCCTCCTTTTCCGATTGAGGAAGAAGAGTCAGCGGTGATTGTGGAGAAACTGGCAGGTACTTTCCAGGAACTGGTTATCGCTATACTAAAAGACTGATTAGGGTTTTAAAAAGTATTTACTTGGCTGAATCAAGATTAAATCTTATTAAATGGGTAAAGGTAAGAAAAGTGTATTTAGAGACTTCTGTCAGATTTCTTTCCAAAAACCAAAATGACCAATTTTATGAGCAGTGCCAAAATTGAGTACTTCTGAAAAAATGAACATATGCTCATCAGAGAGAGAATAATAGGGTTTTTTAAGTTAATAGACTTCATTTTTTAGAGCAGTTTTAGGTTCACAAAATTAGGGGGAAGTTACAGAGTTCCCATGTACCACCCCGTCCTCCACATACACAGCCTCCTCCACCATTAACATCACACAGCAATGTGGTAGAATAATAAGATTTTAATAGAATAGTGTATCTTTGTATTTTATTATTATTATTATTTTTCTTAAAGATTGGCACCTGAGCTAACAACTGTTGCCAATCTTTTTTTCTTTTTTTTTTTTTTTCTGCTTTATCTCCCCTGGTACATAGTTGTATATCTTAGTTGCAGGTCCTTCTAGTTGTGGCATGTGGGACACCACCTCAGCATGGCCTGACAAGCGGTGCTATGTCTGCGCCTAGGATCTGAACCGCTGAAACCCTGGGCCGCCGCAGCCACGCGTGATCTTAACCACTCGGCCACGGGGCTGGCCCCTGTATTTTTTCTTATTTATCAAAACATTCACTTTTTTTCTTCCTGTTTCTTAAAGTCTTTTTTGTATTTGGATTTGGAGTTTGTAAGTGAGTATATTTATATATGGAGATATATCAGCAATATTTTGTCGTTAATGTTGTCTGAAGAAATGTCTTTCACTTAATTCTAGAGTTGGCAGGCTATGTTTTGTTTTCTCCGTTCCTCCTCCACCCCACATTGAGGTGGTACTGTGTGCACAGATTGTCTTTTTGTGTTAACATTAAATCAGAGATATTCTTCAACGTTTCTGAATATTTTTCAACATACTTTTAATAGCATGATTTTATTTTACAGAAAATTGAAGGTTGCAAATAATGTTAATTGACAAGTGTCAACATTTCAGTTAAATGTAACCAGCCTTCCAAATTCAGGGTCCTTGACTCTTATTAGGATCTTGACTTTTGTTTGCCTTCTTAAACTATCACTACAGTGTTAGGATTAAAGTTAAAGCTAGTAAATTCACTATTTAAGCAAATTTAAAGCATGCTTGCTGTTTAAGCAGCTGCAATTAGAAAAGCAGATTGAATTTATTGAAGAAATGAGCTGTCTCTGGATTTTATTCTGCTTTTGCCTTCCTTCCTTATTCTCTCTGTTAATATATTTTTATCTTTTAGATTGGGAGAATTCAAGAAGTCATTTCCTTTTTGAAAGTAAGGTTTATATTCTGCTCTATAATTGCTTGCCTCATGAGCCCTTCCCTTTTGTTGTGGATACTCTCAGACACCAGAATTAATTGCTGTAAATATTTGTTACTATCATAAAATAACTCTCATTAACCTTTTTTCTACCTTTTCATTAGCTCTCAAATACTTGATGTTTTCAGATTTCACTGTTGAATAAGGGTATGGCTTTTTAAGGTTGTGTAGTTCCTTATTTTAACATGAGATGGCAGCATTGAAATAAATGTGTAGTGGCACCAACTAGTTTTAAGTAGCTATTTTGGTCAATTATTTAGCCCACTCTAATGGGACAGCTTTGTCTTTTAAAGTTCTTAGAAATGTATTAACAGATTTTAAGTCCTCAGAACCTGTTCTTTTCTTTTTGCTAACTTTCTGAAGTCAGGGTTCCATAGAGTTTAACTGGGTGTACTGGGAATCTCTTTTACTGCTAGTTGTTGAAAGATACTTGCTAAATAAGGTAAAAGTTTGTATAACTATTCTGAGTATGCTCTGAATTCAGAGCCAAATGTCCAGCTGCCGCTAGAAAGACACTTTTTGACTTTCGCTAGACTGTGATGTCTCAGTAGACTGTAGGTCTGTGACATCTGGAATTTTATTTCACTGCTCTCTCCTCAGTGCCTAAAACAAGCCTGGGATGCCGTTGGTACTCAGTATGCATTGAAGGAATATCTAGAGTCCTTTTTCCCTTGTAGTCTCTATTTTAGTCAGTGCCACCATCATCCTCCCAGGCATCCAAGCCACAAACCTATGCGTCATTCTTGACTGTCTCCCTCACCTTCTGCATCTACTCACTGTATCGTATGGTGGTTTTTTTTTTTTTTTTTGCTTTCAGTTTTATGTCAATTCCTTCCACGTTTCTTCACCCCCACTGCTACCACCTCAACTCAGGCTAATGTCTTCTCTCTAGATTTTAGCAACTGCCTTCTAAGTGCTTCCATGGTTTCAGTGTTACTCTCATTCCACTCCAATACACATTGCACCAACAATAAAGAGTATACAAAGATGAATACATTTATATTATTGTCTCATGTCCTAATTTGGAGAATATTTATATAACAGCACTAAAACAGGTAGAAAAGTGCTGAAGGAGAAGTAATTTGACTTGTGAGTTTGGTAGGGCATGATGGGAGGAAGAGTCTTTGAGGTTGGTCTCTGAAGACTTCTTTCACTAACCTCAGCACGTCAGCCCTTAAGACTTGTTTTGATTTTTTAAAACTGAGGTTTAAATTCAGGTGTAATGTAAAGTAAATGGCACATATTTAAAGTGTACAATTTGATAGCTTTTTACACATATATACACCCATGAAACCATCACTACACTCAAGATAATGAAACAGTTATCATATGCAAAAATTTCTTTGTGACTATTTCTAATCCATTTCCCACCCTCCATTCCCAGGCCAACCAGTGATCTTCTTTCTGCCCTACATTAATTTGTATTTTCTAGAATTTTATATAATGGAACCATACATTCCATTTTTTATACATTTTTTGGCTTGGCTTCTTTCACTCAGCATAGTGGTTATGAGATTCATCCATGTTGTTGCAGGTATTAGTAGTACATTCCTTTTTAAGGCTGAGTAGTAGTCCATTATACAGATAACACCACAATTTGTTTATCCATTCTCCTTATGATGGACATTTGGGTTGTTTCCAGTTTGAGGCTAATACAAATAAAGCTGTTGTGAACATTTGTGCTCTTTGTATGGACATATGCTTTTATTTCTCTTTGGTAATACCTGGAGATGAAATAGCTGAGTCGTGTGTAGGTATATGTTTAACTTTTTAAGAAATTGCCAAACTCTTCCTGTCAGTGAGTGAGAGTTCCAGTTATTCTATGTCCTGGCCAATGCTTGGCATCGTAGGTCTTTTTAATAGTAGCCATTCTAATGGATGTGTAGTAGTAGCTCATTGTGGTTTTAGTTTGCATTTCCCTAAAGACTAGTGATATTGAGCATCTTTTCATGTACTTATGTACCATCCATATGTTTACTTTGGTGAAGTGTCTGTTCAAATCTTTTGCCATTTTTTAAACTGGGTTTATCATTTATTATTATTGTTGTTATGAGTTCTTTATATATTTATTCTAGGTACAAGTCCTTTTCTCAGATTTATGCTTTACAAATATATTCTCCTAGTTTGTGGTTTGCCTTTTTGTTTCTATAATAGTATGTTTTATGGGCTGATTTTGCCCCACTGTTGAGGCAATTCCTCTGGATCATCTATTTGGTACCCTATATATTTTGAGGTTTTCCTAGTCTGGCTATGGGAACACAAACTATTCCTGGCCCTGTGTTAGCTTTGGGAATTCTTTTACCTGTTCCTTTCCAATTTTTTTCCCTGGATTTGGATCGTTTTCTCACATGCATGTGCTGATTAGTACTATCTGAAAACTTGCAAGGAGTCCCTGCAGATCTCTCTTTTCTGGTCGTCTGTGCTGTGAATTCTGCCAGTGTGGTCTCCCTAAATTCTCAGTTCTCTCTCGTCTATTTAGGAACATTGCCTTGCTCTGTTTGGGCTCCCCTTCCCTGTGCTGCAGCCTGGAAACTGTAGGCAGTAAGCTGAGACAGTTGTTGGGGTTCGCCTCATATGCTTCCCCTTAACTCTTACTCTCTTGTCAGATGTCTGAAAACTGCTGCTTCATATATTTTGTCTGGCTTTAAGGCAGGAAGGTAAATCCAGTCCCTCTTACTCCATCTTGACTGGAAGCAGAAGTTTTTTATATACTTTTGCTTGAAAAAGCACTTTATGCTTGAGTCATTTTAGTTCTACATTTGTGTTAAGCTGTGTTCAACTGATGCTTCTCCAAATGCCTCACTAGAGTTGATGTATGAGAAGACTTTAAAAGGTTTTTTGTTTTTTGCCTGGTAATTTTTCCCCAAAGCAGCTCATATCTCTGGCAGTTCATGTTGCTTATGTGTGCACTTACGTAAGTATGAGAATTATATGAGTTGTCTAAAGCTCTATTTGATATTCCTGGATCATGTTTAAAAACACACTTTGTGTAACTTTAGTTGAGTGTGAAACATGAAGAGCTTAGAAAGATCTAAGATGAGTACCTTTAGGGGAAAAACATGCAATTATTAGTTGTTTTTCTGGTTGAGCTTTTTGAAAGACTTTAAGTACTTTTTTGGGGTGTTTTACGTAGTTTAAACACACATATTCATGAATACTCATTTTACAACATAATTTTAGACTTGAAATTAAATTTTAATTTTAGTTGAACATTTAATAAAGTTGCCTTATCAACTTATGTAAGTAAAAGACGGCTGAAATTTGGAGAGCTGCATTCTTATCTTGCTACTTGTCTTTTCCTTATTTCTAAAATGAGAGGACTTGACCAGATCTAAACCCTAAAACGTGATTCCAGCTGTGTGTATATATACATATATATTTATTCGTATAGATTATTCATTTGTTATATTGGTATTAATAATTTACATTTTCTAGGTGCTTTTTAATTTTTTAAATTATTTATAAAGTTGTGTAATTTCAGGTGTACATTATTATTTATCACTTTCTGTATAGACCACCAATAGTCTAACTTTTATCCGTCACCATACATCTGTACCCCTTTTGCCAACCCCCAAACCGCATTCCCTTCTGGTAACCACTAATCTGTTCTCTTTATCCAAGTGTTTGTTTATCTTCCACATATGAGTGAAATCATGTGATGTTTGTCTTTCTCTGTCTGGCTTATTTCGCTTAACTTAGATCATACCATCAGGGTCCATCCATGTTGTTGCAAATTGGACGATTTTGTCTTTTTTATTCCTGAATAGTATTCCATTGTGTATATATACCACATCTTAGTTATCCATTCATCAGTTGATGGGCACATGGGTTGCTTCCACGTCTTTGCTGTTGGAAATAATGCCGCAGTGAACATAGGGGTGCATAGATCTCTTTGAATTGTTGAATTCAAATTCTTTGGATAAATACTCAGTAGTGAGATAGCTGGCTCATATGGTATTTCTATTTTGAATTTTTGGCAAAATCTCCATACTGTTTTCCATAGTGGCTGCACCAGTTTGCATTCCCACCATCAGTTTCTGAGGATTCCCTTTTCTCCATATCCTCTCCAACATTTGTTAACTTTTTGTCTTGTTAATTATTGCCGTTCTGACAGGTGTAAGGTGGTATCTCATTGTAATTTTGATTTGTATTTCCCTAATAGTGAAGTTGAACATCTTTTCATATGCCTCTTGGCAATCTGTATATCTTCTTTGGAAAAATGTCTGATCATATCCTCTGCCTATTTTTTGATTGGGTTGTTTGTTTTTTTTGTTGTTGAGTTGTATGAGTTCTTTATCTATTTTTGAAATTAACCCATGTCAGATATGTGATATGCAAATGTTTTCTCCCAGTTGGGTTGTCTTTTTGTTTTCTTCATGATTTCCTTTGCTGTGCAGAAGCTTTTTAGTCTAATGTAGTCCCATTTGTTTATTTTTTCTTTTGTTTTCCTTGCCTGAGTAGACACGGTATTCAGAAAGATGCTACTAAGACCAATGTCGAAGAGGGTACTCCCTATATTTTCTTCTAGGTAGGAGTTTTATAGTTCCAGGTCTTGCATTCAAATCTTCAACCTATTTTAATTTCGTTTTTGTGTATGGGGTAAGATAATGGTCTACTTTAAGTTGTTTGCATGTGGCTGTCCAGTTTTCCCAATACCATTTATTGAAGAGACTTTCCTTTCTCCATTGTCTGTTCTTGGCTCCTTTGTCAAAGATTAGCTCTCCATAGATGTGCAGTTTTACTTCTGGGCTTTCAATTCTGTTCCATTGATCTGTGTGTTTGTTCCTGTGCTAGTACCGTGCTGTTTTGATTACTGTAGGTTTGTAGTATATTTTGAAGTTGGGGATTGTGATGCCTCGAGCTTTGTTCCCTTTTCTCAAGATTGGTTTGGCTATTTGGGGTTTTTTGTTGTTCCGTATAAATTTGAGGATTCTTTGTTCTATTTTTGTGAAGAATGTTATTGAGATTCTGATTGAGATTGCATTGAATCTAGATTGCTTTAGGTAATATGTACATTTTAACTATGTTTATTCTTCCAATCCATGAGCATGGAATATCTTTCCATTTCTTTAGGTCTTCAATTTCTTTCAATAATGTCATATAGTTTTCAGTTTATAGGTCTTTCACTTGTTTAGTTAAGTTTATTCCAAGATATTTTATTCTTTTTGCTGTGATTGTAAATGGAATTGTATTCTTGACTTCTCTTTCTGCTAGTTCGTTGTTAGTGTATAGAAATGTAAGCGATTTTTGTAAGTTGATTTTGTACCATACAACTTCGCTGTACTTGTTATTTCTAATAGTTTTCTGGTAGATTCTTTAGGGTTTTCTACGTATAGAATAATGTCGTCCACAAACAGAGTTTTACTTCTTCCTTTCCAATTTGGATAGCTTTTATTTCTTTTTCTTGCTTAATTGTTCTGGCCAGAACCTTCAGTACTCTGGCAAGAATGGGCATTGGGGCACCTTTGTTCCCATTCTCAGAGAGGTGGCTTTCAGTTTTTCCCCACTGAGTATGATGTTGGCTGTGGGTTTGTCATATATGACCTTTATTATTTTGAGGTACTTTCCTTCTAACCCATTTGATTGAGAGTTTTTATCATAAATAGATGTTGAATCTTGTCAGTTGCTTTCTCTTCATCTATTGAGATGTTCATGTCATTTTTCCTCATTTTGTTATTGTGGTGTATCATGTTGATTGATTTGTGGGTGTTGAAGCATCCTTGTATCCCTGGTATAAATCCTACCCAATCATGGTGTATGATCCTTTTAATGTATTGCTGTATTCAATTTGCCAATATTTTGTTGAGCATTTTTGCATCTGTGTTCATCAGTGAAATTGGCCTGTGATTTTCCTTCTTTGTGTTGCCCTTGTCTGGCTCTGGTGTCAGGGTAGTGTTGGCCTCATTGAATGAGTTAGGAAGCATTCCATCTTCTTCAATTTTTTAGAATAGTTTGAGAAGGATGGGTAGTAAGTCTTCTTTGAATGTTTGGTAGAATTCTCCAGAGAATCCATCTAGTCCTTGACTTTTGTTTTTTGGGAGGTTTTTGATTACTGTTTCAATCTCTTTACTTGTGATTGGTCTATTCAGATTCTCCATTTCTCCTTGATTCAGTTTTGGGAGGTTGAGTCTAAGAATTTATCCATTTATTATGAGCCTAAGAATGTATCCATTTCTTCCAGGTTGTCCAATTTGTTGGCATATACTTTTTCACATTATTCTCTTATAATCCTTTGTATTTTTGTGGTTTCTGTTGTAATTTCTCCTCTTTTCATTTTTAATTTTATTTATTTGAGCCTTCTCTCTTTCTTCTTACTGAGTCTAACTAAGGCTTTCTCAGTTTTATTTTAAGTTAACCAACTCTTAGTTTCATTGATCCTTTCTACTGATTTTTTTTGTTTCACTTTCATTTATTTCTGCTCTAATTTTCATTATTTCCTTCCCTTTACTGATTTGGGGCTTTGTTCTTCTGTTTCTAGTTCTATTAGGTGTAGTTTAAGATTGCTTATTTGAGATTTTTCTTGTTTGTTGAGGTAGGCCTGTATTGCTATGAATTTCCCTCTTAATGCTACTTTTGCTGCATCCCATAAGAATCGGTATGTTGTGTTTTCATTTTAATTTGTCTCTAGGTATTTTTTACTTTCTCCTTTGATTTCTTCCCCTGATCCAGTGGTTGTTCAGTAGCATGTTTGTTTGGCAGCATGTCTCCATATATTTGTGAGTTTCCCAGCCTTTTTCTTGTAGTTAATTTCTAGTTTGATAGCATTGTGGTCACAAAAGATGCTTGATAGGATTTAAATCTTAAATTTATTGAGGCTTGCCTTGTTTCCCAACATATGATGTATCTTTGAGAATGTTCCATGTGCACTTAAGAAGAATGTGTGTGCTACTGCTTTTGGATGGAGTGTTCTCTATATATCCAAAAGTCCATCTGGTCTAGTGTTTCATTTAAGGCCACCATTTCCTTGTTGACTTTCTGTCTGGATGATCTATTCAGTGATGTAAGTGGAGTGTTGAGGTCCTTTGCTGTTGTTGTGTTTCTGTCAGTTTCTCCATTTTAAGTCTGTTAATAGTTGCTTTATATACTTTGGTTCTCCTTTGTTAGGTGCATATATATTCATAAGTGTTATGTCATTTAAAAAAAAAATCTTAGTTTTCTTTCCTTCTCTACCTGAAGCATTTCTCTATTTGTATCCTCTAAATCACTAATTTGTCCTTCATAATGTCAGCTCTACTTTTTAAAGATTCTAGATGATTTTTTATCTCATTACTTGTGTTCTTCATATCCAGAATTTCTGTTTAGGTTTTTTTAAGCATTTCAATCTCTTTGGTGAAGTGTTCTTTCTGCTCATTAATTTTGTTCCTGAGTTCAATGAACTATCTTTCTGAGTTTTCTTGTAAACGTTGAGTTTCTTTATGACAACGATTTTGAATTCTCTGTCATTTACATTGTAAATTTCTGTGACTTCAGGATTGGTTTCTGGAGACTTGTCATTTTCCTTCTGCTCTGAAGTGTTACTGTAGTTTCTCATGATGTTTGATGAACTGATCCTTTGCCAGTGCATCTGTGGTAGTATCAGGTCACAGATTCCACCTGCTCACCACTGAGGGGCTGGCACAGGAGGTGTGTTTTCTGATCCCACCCCATCTGCTGGATGTTGTGTGTGTACAGCTGCTCTGCATTTGCCTGAGGTGGCTCCAGATGCTTGGCGGGTCACTCTCATGGGAGCGGGGCCTCTGTGCTCAGCAGATGGCTTGCTCAAGTGCAGATTGGCACTGTGCCACTGTGCTTGGTGGGTGGGGCATCTTCACAGGGGCTGAGCCGTGGCCACTCAATGGAGGGCCTTCCCACTGGCGGGGTTGCTGCAGCACTGTGGGTGCTGCCACAGGCTGGGATAGCATTCACACGCATGCTGGACTGCCACTGCCTTCTTGTATGGTTTCGTTGTCCACTGTGCTTTTTGAGTGGGGCTCCTTTGCAGAGAATGAGCCAGGGCCACTTGGTGGGGCTGCCTCACCATGGTGGGCATTCCTGTAGGCCAGGATAGCATTTGCATGTGTGCAGGGCTGCCACTGCCTCCTGTTACAGTCACGACGGCCACTGTGCTTGGTGAGTGGACTCCTTTGTGTGGGCCAAGCTGTGGTTACTTGGTGGGGAGTATTGCCACTGGCAGGGCTGCTGTGGCACAGTGGACATTCCCACAGGCTGGGATAGTGTTCGCATGCAGGCTGGGCTATCCCCTCCTCCTCTTAGAGTCATGCCGGCTGCTTTGTGGAGACCCATGACCTGGCTTGCTGCTGCCAGGGACAGAGATGGTGCACTCAGCTATCTCCACTGCTTCCCAGGGATCTAGTCCATCCACCTTCAGATGTATAGCTGCGTGGGTCTCAGGCATCCTGTTGTGCTGTGTGGGTATCATCTGTTGGTCAGTGAATGTCCTTTAATTGTAATGAGAGGGGGAGAGACAAAGGGAACAGCTCACTCTGCCGTGTTGCTGACGTCACTCCTCTTTTTTATTTTTTTAAAGCTAAAATATACCACTTTTTTTTCTTTTTCTGCTTTATCTCCCCAGACCCCCCTGGTACATAGTTGTATGTCTTAGTTGCACGTCCTTCTAGTTGTGTCATGTGGGACACCACCTCAACATGGCCTGACAAGCAGTGCCATGTCCATACCCACGGTCCAAACCAGCAAAACGCTGGGCTGTCACAGTGGAGCATGTAGACTTAACCACTCGGCCATGGGGCCAGCCCCTAATATATACCACTTTTAAAGTGATTTTGTCACTTCTCAGAAAATGTGATATCCCAGGTTTGGTGCATTTTTATTAGAGAGAGTGAGCAGAGTTAAATGTGTCCTATTCCATGCCTTTGTATTCCTTGGTCTTTGGGAGACTATTCTGCTAAGAGTTCTAGGGAAAGAATAGTTGTTACAAGTGGAGGATATAAGCTAATTTGAGAAATGTGACTAATAGAAGTCTCTGTTTATTGAGGGATCATAATATGCAATCAGAATACAGAAAACACAAAGGTTCTAGAAAAATAGGAAAGTTCAAAGCAAATTATAGAACATCTGAATTATTCTTAATTTGATGTTATGTAAATTTAGTCTACTTAGACACTGTAAATATAGGACTCATTAGGATAAAATTTTAGACTTCTCTGGAATACATGTATTGTAGGTGATATAAACCAATGAGGGAGAGAATTGTAGGTGTACCATTCCTCAGGATGTCAGATTGTAATATAATATATAGCACAGATTTTGGGGATGTAGACAGTCTGAACTCTCAAATTCGTATTCAAGTTTTTATGGGTATATGCTTTTCTCTGGGATGAAGTCCTTATTCCTTTAGTCAGATCCTCAAATGGTTTTATGTTCCCAAAATGTAAAAACTACAGATGCAGTGGGTATTGAATATGCCTTATTACTGGTTGCCTTGGCAGTTCCTCCTTTAAAAAATATTTACGTCTTCCTGCCAAAAGACTGCTTTCTTTTGTTAAAGATAAAAACTTGATCCTTTCTTTTATGGTGTCCTGAACTTCACAACTCTGTTTATTGAATGGTCCTGACAAAGCTATATGGGACTATAGATGGAATGGAACGTAGCAATCTTTATGTTCTCAGTAATCTTCTGACAAAATTCTGTGCAGGCCTCATATTAGGAATTGAGTAAAGAGAGAAGTGATTTTTTTCACATTCTTTCCCCTTTTGTCCTCCCATACATTATGTTCTCTCTTGTTCTCCCTCCACCACATACACACATACTCTTTTACTTTCTCATTCAGACATATACATGCACTCCTACCCTTTTGCTGTTGCTAGTATTTTGGGCTTAAAGATAGATCAGCTTTGCTTTGAAGAAGCTTGGGAATGAAACCCAGAAAAGTTCTCATGCCAGCCTTGGGACTTGGTTGTGTATTTAAGGAGAAGTGGGCATTTGATTCTTTGAAATAGCTTTGAAAGGGCCTGTACTAAATCACTTCCTAGCAGATGGTTTAGAACACTTCTAAGATTTACTCTCTATTATGAGACAGAGCAAAGAGTAGCATGTCCTAAAATAGAACCAACTCACTTCACAGAAATGACTGATTTACTTTCAGAAACCTGGCACATGCCTTTAATGGCTTCTAATGAAAATTGGACCGTAAATAAATAGTCTTGTGTGTTTGCTTTGATGTCTTTAGAGTTATAAAAACAAACCAAAACACCCTATTGTATGTGTGCACACACAGGAACTCCACCACTTTTTAGCCTTCACTAATTCAAGGTATCAAAGTCCCCGTTTTTGGTGTTTGGATATAATTTAGCGTAGAAACGTAATATGTTTTTCCATTTGACACTTATGTCACTTACCTTTGTGAAAGAAAATTGAAATGTGAGTAAATCTTATAAAAAGGCAAACAATTATAAGCATGAGCAGCTGTTTAAGAGGGATTATGTTAACTCTTTGGAAGGAAAATATGCTCCTTTTGGTCACAGATATTCCCAAGGCAGTAGTTTGTTGTGTTGTTTTAAGTTAATAAACTTAATTTTTTAGAGCAGTTTTAGGTTCACAGCAAAATTGAGCAAAAAGTACGGAGAGTTCCCATAAATTCCCTGGCACTCCCCTACCCCCACAACCTCCCTTACTGTTGACATCCCACACCATGGTGGTACATTTGTTATAATTGATGACCCTACATTGACACATCATTATCACCAATGTCCATAGTGTACATTAGCATTCACTCTTGGTATTGTACATCCTCTGGGTTTGGACAAATGTATAATGATGTGTATCCACTATTGCAGTATCATTCAGAACAGTTTCACTGCCCTAAAAATCCTCTGTGCTTTGCTTGTTCATCCCTGCTCCCCTCTAACCCTTGGCAACCACTGATCTTTTTACTGTCTCCATTGTTTTGCCTTTTCCAGAATGTCATATAGTTGGAATCATATGATATATAGCCTTTTCAGATTAGCTTCTTTTACTTTGTAATAGGCGTTTAAATTTCCTCCCTGTCTTTTCATGGCTTCATAGCTCATTTCTTTTTAGCACTGAATAATATTCTGTCGTCTGGATATACCATAGTTTATTAACCCATTCACCTACTAGAGGATATCTTGATTGCTTCCAAGTTTTGACAATTATGAATAAAACCATTATAAACATTTGCATTCAGGTTTTTGTGTGGACATAAGTTTTTAATTCATTTGAGTAAATACCAAGGAGCACAATTGCTCGATCATATGTAAGAGTATGTTTAGTTTTGTAAGAAACTGCCAAACTGACTTCCACAGTGGCTGTATCATTTTGCATTCTCACCAGCAATGAATGAAAATTCTTGTTGTCGGTATTTGGTGTTGTCATTGTAAAGCTGGTCTCATAGAATTAGGAGGAGTCCCTTTGCTTCTATTTTCTCAAAGAGTTTGTAGAAAATTGGTAGAACTTTTTCCTTAAATGTTTGGTAGAATTCACCAGTGAACCCAACTGGGCCTGGTGGTTTCTATTTTGGAAGGTTATTAAATATTTGACTCAACTTCTTTAATAGATAAAGGCCTATTCATATCATTTATTTCTTCTTGTATGAGTTTTGACAGATTGTGTCTTTCAAGGAGTTAGTCCATTTCATCTAGGTTATCAGATTTATGGGTGTAGAGTTTTAATGCCCATGGGCTCTGTAGTTACGTCTCTTGTTTCATTTCTGATGTTAGTAATTTGTGCCTTCTCTCTTTTTTTCTTAGTTAGCCTGGCTAGAGGGTTATTGATTTTATCAATCTTTTCGGAGAACCAGCTTTTGATTTTGTTGATTTTCTCTATTCTTTTCCTGTTTTAAATTTCATTGATTTCTGCTCTAATTTTTATCATTTTCTTCTGCTTACTTTGGATTTGATATGCTCTTCTTTTTTTCTGCTTTCCTAAAATGGAAGCTTAGATGATTGATTACAGATCTTTCTCCTTATCTAATATATACATTAAATGTTATAAGTTTTCCTATAAGCTTTGCTTTCTCTGCATCCCACAAATTTTTGATAAATTGTGTTTTCATTTTCATTCAGTTCAAAATATTTTAAAATTTCTCTTGAGATTTCTTTTTTGACCAGTGTATTATTTAGATATGTGTTGTTTATTCTCCACATATTTTGGGATTTCCCAGTTCTTTTTGTTATTGATTTCTAGTCTAATTCCATTATGGCCTAGTTTAGTTCTCTTGAGCAGACATAGTATGATTTCTATTCTTTTAAATTTTTTAAGATGTGTTTATTTCACAGAATGTGGTATTGGTGAGTATTCCATGTGAGCTTGAGAAGAATGTGTAATCTGGTGTTGTTAGATGTAGTTTATAGATGTCACTTATATCCAGTTGATTGATGGCATTGTTGAGTTTAACTGTGTCCTTAAAGATTTTCTGCCTCCTGGATCTTTCCATTTCTGGTAGAGGAGTATTAAAGTCTTCAACTATAATAATAGGTTTATCTGTTTCTCCTTGTAGTTCTGTCAGTTTTTGCCTCATGCATTTTGCACTCTGTTGTTAGGCACATGCACATTAAGGAATGTTATATCTTCTTGGAATATTGACCTTTTTATCAGTATGTCTTTATCCCTGATAACTTTCCTTGCTCTGAACTTGGCTCTCTCTGACGTTTATACAGCTACTCCCACTTTCTTTTGCTTAGTGTTAATTAGCATGTTGTATCTTTCTCCGTTACTTTACTTTTAATCTGTATATGTCTATATTTAAAGTGGATTTCTTGTAGACAACATGTAGTAGGGTCTTGTTTTTTGATCCACTCTGACAGTCTCTCTTTTAATTGGTATATTTTGACCATTGACATTGAGAGTGATTATTCATATAGCTGGGTTAATATGTACCATATTCGTCATTCTGATCTATTTGTTGCCCTTGTTCTTTGTTTCTGTTTTTATCTTTGATACTTTCTACACCTTTTGAGGTTTTAATTGAGCATTTTATATGATTCCATTTCCTCTCCTTTCTTAGCATATCAGTTGTGCTTTTTTTTTCTTTTTTTCTTTTAGTGGTTGCCCCAGAGTTTGCAAGTCCAAGTCCACTTTCAAATAACACTATCCACTTCATGGGTAGTGCAAATACCTTATAATAACAAAATATTCTTAATTCCTCCTTCCTATCCTTTGTATCGTTGCTGTCGTTCATTTTACTTATACGTAAGCACACATAAGTATGTGTGTATATATATAAAATATATATCTAAGCATACTAATCAAATACATTATTGCTCTTATTATTTTTAATGAACTCTTATCTATTAGATCAATTAAGAATGAAAAAATATAAATGTTTTTATTTTACCTTCACTTGTTTATTTCCGGTGTTCTTCCTTTCTTTATGTAGATCTGAGTTTTTGATCTGTATCATTTTCCTTCTCTCTGAAGAACTTCTTTTGACATTTCTTGCAAGGCACGTCCACTGGCAACAAGCTCTTTCAGTTTTTGTGTGAGAAAGACTTTATTTCTCTGTCACTTCTGAAGAATAATTTTGGAGGGTACAAAATTATAGGTGGGTGGATTTTTTCTCTCAACACATAAATATTTCACTCCACTATCTTCTTGCTTGCATAGCTTCTGAGGAGAAGTCAGATTTCATTCTTGTCTTTGTATCTCTATAGGTAAGGTGCTTTTTTCCTCTGGCTTCTTTCAAGAATTTGTTTTTTTGTCTTTCATTTTTTGAAGTTTGAACATGATATTTTTGAAATTTATGCTGCTCAGCATTCTCTGAGCTTCTTGGGTCTCTGGTTTGGGACCTAACATTAATTTGGGGAAATTCTCAGTTGTTATTGCTTTAAATATTGCATCTGTTCCTGTTTTTCTTCTCCTATGGTATTCTCATTGCAGATATGTTAATGTAAATCTTTTGTCACTGTCCCACAGTTCTTGGATATTCTTTTATACTTTTTTCAGTCTTTTTTATCTGTGCTTTTCAGTTTTAGAAGTTTCTATTATACGATCAAGCTCAGAGATTCGTTCCTCAGCCATGGCTAGTTTTACAAAGACATTACTTATTTCTGTACCGTGTTTTTGATTTCTAGTATTTCTTTTTGATTTTTTCTTAAAATTTCTCTCTTTACTTACATTATCCATCTATCTTGCATGTTACCTGCTTTTTTTTCCATTAAAGCCCTTAGCATGTTAATCATAGTTTTAAAAAATTTCTGGCCTGATAATTCCAAGAGATTTGCCATATCTGACTCTGGTTCTGATGCTTATTCAGTCTCCTTAAACAGTGTTTTTTTTTTGCCTTATAGTATGCCTTGTAACTTTTTTGTTGAAGGTAGATATAATGTCCTGGGTAAAAGGAACTATGGTAAATAGGCCTTTAGTAATGTAGTGGTAAGGTGTGGGGGAGGGGAAGCATTCTATAGTGCTGTGTTAGGTCTCAGCCTTTTGATGAGACAGTGCCCCAGGCTGTGAACTTCAGCTTTGCCTCTTAGGTTTTTTCCCCTCCTTACCTGGCACAGGATGGTTAGAGGGGCTAGAGTTGGGTATTTCCCTTCTCCCAGGTAGGTTAGGCTTTGATAAAACCCCAGCAAGTTAGGCTCTGGTAAAATAATTTCTCCTGAGGGTAGTCCTTGTTAAGAAGAACAGGAAAGCTCTGCTGTGTTTCCAAATGGTTTCTGGAGGTAAAACTCACAGTGTGGGTGCCTCCTTGCAACTGGGTCCCCCTGAAGTTTTTAACTCTCAAACTTGTCCACACTGAGCCTCTTGTCAATTTGTCGATTACAGTTTAGGTTATCCTTCCCTGATACTGGTTCTCATGGAGGTTTCTGCTTCTATAAATTGTGGTTCTTTGTGTCCACCTTTCTGTCTCTGCAGTTTGGGGGGCAGCAGTTTGCCCTGTGACCTCACTCCTCTGACGCATCTAAGAAGAGTTGTTGAGTTTTCAGTTCCTTCAGCTCTTTGTTGCTAGGGTGGTGACCTCTAAGCTCCTTACAGACTGGAAGCTAGAAGTTCTAGTTGTTCTTCTACACTCAGAGTTGGACATTTGGCAGTTGAATTTCAAACAGTAAAGTAGAAATCAGTTTACATATTGCTTAGTCATTGTTTATAAGAAAAGCATTCTGACATTCTTAGCTGTAGGCAGACACCTGATTTGAACTATATAGTTTAAAATGGCTGAAAAATTATTGACTAAGTTCTTTTGAATTTTATGCCTCAATTATGAGTCAGATCTTTTACTTCTACTTTCTTAGGAAGACTTGAAGGACATTGCTGTATTATATTTATTCTAGTTTTAACACGTGAACCATTAATGATTACTAAGTTGAATTCCTAATAGTGAAGAAAAACAGTTTATGTTTGAGACAAGTGATTGTTTTCTGAGCTATTGTTTAATGAAAAACTTTTGAGTTAATGCAAAAAATACTCAACACTTTCTTAGATCTTGTAACTTATTTGAGTGTGCTAAATTCTGCTTCTTACCCTTAAAACCCAACCTAAACATTTAGTGAGCTCTAATCTTTCTTTTGAAATGCAAAAACAAAAAGAAAGGTTTTAAATGTCGTATAAAACGTGGAAGTGGCTTAGAAAGAATTTTTAGGCCACTTTAGGGTTTAATTTTAGGTTCATGTTGATAGCATATTTTATAAAATTTTATAAGACATTCTTTTCTATTTTATAAGCTCTTACCCTGTGAGATAAAATTTCCCTAAGCCAAATTCTTAATAGTCTGCTTTCTTGACGTTTTTTAAAAGACATAAACCAAAGCAATTAAGTGTCTTCTTCTATGCCCAGTAATGATTTGTGCACATACATTTAGGAATGATTTACCCATGGTCCTTAAAGTGATCATTTGTTTCAGGTGATTATATGTTATGTATATATTTGTGTTGTTTTATAATACACTTGACCAGTAGTGATATCACTGTCAGAAAGCAAAAAATCATGCACCATCATAATACAAACTTGAAGCATCTTCTATTCCTGTATTTTTTAATCAGATGCCTCAGAAATGGGCAATGTGATTTTAGTTAAATCTGGGAAATGAGAGATAAAGATGGGGAGATTGGTTGGGGAGGCTGGCCTGGTGGCGTAGTGGTTAAGTTTGCACGCTCTGCTTTGGCAGCCTGGGGTTCACAGATTCAGATCCTGGGCCCGGACCTAGCACCACTCTTCAGGCCATGCTCTGGCAGCATCCCACATAAAATGGAGGTAGATTGGCACAGATGTTAGCTCAGCGACAATCTGCCTTAAGCAAAAAGAAGAAGGTTGGCAACAGATGTTAGCTGAGGGCCCATCTTCCTCAGACACACACAAAAAAAATCATAAAAAAAGATGGGGAGATTGCTTGGCAAAGAGAAGCTGTTCATGTATGGAGAAGAAAGCGGTAGGAAGTATGAAGTAGATGACATTATGTCTGGATACAACCTCAGAATCCTTTTCAATAAAGTGTTCCAGATAGCTACTACTTACTGATTGGAGTTGAAACCCTTTTGGCCTAGATACCATTCTGTGAAACTAAAAATTGTCATTTGTTGACTTCCCTTTCTTCCATGCTAGAATAAAATGTAGGTGCATACACTCTGTATGACTCAGCAAACTGAATTCAATGTGGAAAGTATAATGCAACTAGTCCCTTAGAGTTACTGGGAAAACATGGTCTCCCTAAGTACATAGAGACATGGTGTCTCTAATTTTAGGAAGCAGTCGTGGAGTATGTCCCTAAAGCAAGATTTCTTGTCTCTCTGTCTTTGTTCATCCTCTGTTGCATATTTATTTCAAATTAAAAACCTGGGAAATGTGGTCTTTGCCTTTTATACATTCTTGGAGAATTGATGCCTTGTTTAAGAGACCATCCATTTTCTTACCGTGTAGGATTTAACATGTGCTTTCATGAAAGTGCACGTTGCTAAAGAGTATTTTTACATTGGTCAATTCAAATTAGTATGCCGGGAGCCTTGTTACCACACACTAACCATGTAGTTTTCCTCAGCTAGGATGTTGAAATGCCATGTTTCTTCCCCCAAATAAAAACTAATTTGATTTGAAATGATTTTAAATCAGCAATGGTTTGAAAGTAAACTTAGGTGACTAAATTAAAACTTAGGTGACTTAAATTATTTGCTCCAGTCCAAATATACAAATGTTTTCCTATGCAAGAAAGTATTAAGATTTTTCCAAGTGTATTTTTTTGTGTGTAGATTGTATTCATGAAACTTGATTTATGTTAGGCCTGAATTTAAGTTCAAGCTATAAAGTTATTTTTGAATAATTTCAGGTGTGCCCTGCTTTAAGAAAACAATTTTGAAAAATCAAACTTATAAATCAGGGTGAGGGTGGTTAATATTTTTTTGAAAGGATTTAGGTTAATCTTTTACTTTAAACTACTTCCATGAATTTAATGGATGGCATTTTAATTGGTGTTTCAAAGATAACTTAGGCAAGTAAGTTAACCTCAGTTTCTTCGTCTGTAAAAAAGAGATCGTAGGATGATACTATCTACGTCATAGGGTAAACCAGCTGCTACACTTTACTAAGGCCACACCAGGCAGCATTTCTATTGTAAGACTCACTAAGAAGGTATCCATGAGGCAGCTCAAACACCACCTCCTCGGCAAAGCACATCCAGTTCTTTCCTAGCCAAAAGGATTTGCTCTCCTTCTCTGGGTTCCCCTAACACTTAGGCAAATGCTCATCTACAAGAGCTAGACACATGTTTTATTTGTATTTTTGTTCTTTAATATTACTGCCTTTCTTCTCCCTCTTTCTCGTCTTTCCTCCCCTTCTTAGAAAAGAAACTAATGTGGTACTTGGCACTTGGCAGGCATGCTAGGATCTTACATCTAAACAAAATAAACAAATGGATCTTTGGAAAGTCTCTTCTTTATTACGTTTTGGAAAATTGGGCTCAGCCATTTTGTCTAGGGTCTGTTTTGTATGAGTACAAGCAATATCAGCCAGCTGCTTCTTCTGAAGTTGCAAGCTACTTAGTTTTGCCCTATGATCTGTAGTTATCCTTGTCTTAAGTTATTATTATTATATTGGTGTATTTAATCAGACCTTTAAAAATATTGTTTTTTGTGTGTTGTGAGCTTCTGTAATAGAGATTGGTCTCTATAAAAAGATAATCCTCAAGGCATTTATTTAAAAATTGCATTTTTCTTTCCTATTGAGAATTGCCTGGGATTCTAAAATAATTTTTTTTTAATTTAGATACATCAAATGGCGGAAGACAGTCATTTATTTTTGTTGATATGGCTTCCTTTGTGAATCTAATATATAAACTTATTTGATTTTCAATAAAACTCCCAAAAGCTTTTTTAAAGCACAATTTTCCTCAACTTTCTTCTCAAAAAAAGCTGATTTTAACATGTGGCTGACAGTAAGGCAGTCAAAAGAGAAAATGGAGTTTATTGCTTTTTATATAAACCTAAGGAACCTTTAGGTTTAGAACTTAAATTTGAATCACAAGCTAGATTTAATCTCTTCTGTAGCTTGGTTCTAATCAATAGGACTTTGAACTCTTATCATTTGTACATAGCCCTGTTGATCTCTTTCCTTCCTCCAGCACACATTTTTTTCATATGTGTGTTTGTTATTTGTCTTGTATCTTTTCTTGTATTTTCTCTTTATTTGATTCACTTTTGAATCCAAGTATGTAAGGCTGTCCACACTACTGTCTATCCTATGCTGTCTGACACAATAGCCACCAGCCACATGTGGTTGGTTATTCAGCACTTGAAAATGAGGCTTGTCTGAATTGACACGTGCTATAAATGTACAGTACACACCGCATTTTGAAGACTTGGTAGAAAAAAAGAATGTAAAATTGTTCATTAATAATGTTTATGTTAATTACATGTTGCAACTAGAATATTTTGTATTATATCTTGTGCCCAGTTTATTGGAGTTCTTCAGTGGGGAGGAGAAGTTACTGACAGGTAAAGTCTTTCCTTGAGACAATGAGGGTATTGCTGCTATCCTTTCTCACTTCGGGAGCATTGAGCCTTGGGTTGTTCCTGGCTTTGAAGTTACTGGCTAGAGGGCTTAAAATGTAAACCAGTATTTTTGCATTACTTGCTTTTTTTTAACTTGTATCACTTTTAAATTCTGTTATATTTACATTATGGCAGTGGGATTAGCTTTGACTTGCATATACTCAGATGCATAAAGGGGCCAGGCAACTAACAAATGAATGAATCCATCCTATGTTAGACAATATGGAGTGATATATGTCCTGTGCAACAGGTGTATGTTCTCTCTGGATGGTAAGGTAACCCTTATTCCTGTTCAGTTGATTATTGCTTTATGGGAATATATGTTGCCAGATCTTTTAGGTTTTTAAGAGGAGCCAAAAATCTGGATTTTTAAGGATCTGAAACCTCCCAATTTTTAAATACTGACAAATAATGCAAAATTTAAAAATATTTATGCAGGTCAAATCAACTTTAGCTTTGGTCTGAATGGTACTGCTTTGTAACTTTGACTTAAGGGGATGATTCTTGGAAATAAATATAGATTTTAGGTACTTTAGATGACATTCTTAAAGTATACCTGTTAAGAAGAGAGGCTTACAATCACCTCTGGATGAATAGTTTTAAAGTTTCACACCTTTTAGAGAATATAGTGGATAATTGTGAAATGGTATGTTACAGTTTCTGTGTATTTTTTGAATATGTATTTCTAGGATACTTTTGTTTTCTATAGTGATTTTTTCTGCTCTTTATTCTCTTATTTACTTTTCTGTTGCTCATTTTAATGTGAATTTATTTTCCCTGAAGATTTAGGAGAAAGCTCATGTCAGATTGCTTTTCTAACCTCATAAAACTCCCTTTTCTGGTTTGTGTGTGTGTGTGTGTGTGTGTGTGTACTGTTCAGAGATATGGTGGGTTGCTTTCTGAGATTTTCTAGCTCAGGTCCCTTCCCCCTGCTTTTATCTGGACCTACTCTTTCCTTTGTCTCTGCTGTCCCTTTCCTGCTCAGTCTTGACACCACTCCCAGCAGTTTCTTCCTAGTGTGGCATTTGTCGAGGAATGGTGCCTTGGAGAGGCTGTTTGGAGAGTTCACAGGGGCTAGATTTCTCCAGCCCCAGGAGAAGCCTAGTAGAAGTCCTTCATGGCACTCACCAAATATTAGAATGGGCTAAGCCTTTTCCACTTTCAGCTGCTATCTCAAATTGGCCCACAGCACTTTCCAGTGAATACCTGATGGCTGTTTGGGATTCTCCTTTTTCCAAATTTCTCACGTGCTTTGTGGCTTCCTTATGTTTTCTTCCATACTGATACTGATAATATGCAGGTCTTGAGGCTATTGGTGATTCATGGAGAATGCTTTTCCACATAGTTATGTTGTAAATTTTTCACTTGAGTTTTGGATCTGCCGTCTGTTTTCTTCATCTGCTTTTATGTGGGGAATAAGGAAGGTTCAAAAACTCCTGCAAATGCTCCTGTCCTTCCAGAAAATCCAGATGCTCCAACTTTGTAACCTAATGTGTGGGTGGCAGCAAGAAGTCAGATGGTTAATTGTGTTTGAATAGGTTTACAAATTATATTTAAGAACAATAGGCATATTCCTTCTATGAAAGTTGGGAAAAGGCCAAGCATTCATTTGCTGCTGCTTATATTAAAAAAAAGTCTTTACTGGAAAAAAAATCATAGAAAACTTGAAAAAAAAAAAAGGAGGAGGAGACTTAGCTCATGGTGTTGAAAGCTGTTGTGTTTCTGGCAGTGTATAAACTCCACTCCCAACCACAGACACAGTGTATCAGCCAGAACAGTTTGCATCTCTCCCCTTTTGTGGTTCTATTCCGAATTTGGTGCCCAAATCAGGTCTTCTAAAACATTGAAGGATTACATGAATTAGCATTCATTGTTCAGACTTGGTTTTAACCAAGAAATTTACTGAATATCGCTTGTCCTTATTCCCTAGATATAGGTAAAATAACATTGGAAGTTGAATCAGAAGAGCTCCATGGAGTAATCAATATTTACTAGGAGCGAGTTTGCTCAGTTTCATTCATAGAAAAGCAGTACAGTTTTGAAATACATATCTGCTTCAAGTTCCTTAATCTGCAAGTAAAGTCTCTACTCTCTTTTTAAACTTAAAGAATTATGTGTATGGACATTGTTTTAGAAGGATTTGCAATTCTACAGTGATCTTGATGTTTGGAACTTAACTTTTAGTATAAAAAGTTCAGTTCTCTGCCACACAGAATTTCAACCATGTTGTTGAGTTATGTATGTAAAGTTAAAAAAAGATTAGAAAGTTGTATACTACTTCTAAGTGTGGATATTGTGTGCTATGATATGAGTATATATACATATCTTTTCTCCATTTCTCTTTTAAGGTCTCAGCCAGTTTCCTCCCCAGTCATCCTTCAGTTTGGTCATGCAGAGACACTTCTTCCACTGCTTTCTCTCATGGGCTACTTCAAAGACAAGGAGCCCCTAACAGCTTACAATTATAAGGAACAAATGCATCGGAAGTTCCGAAGCGGTCACATTGTACCCTATGCCTCGAACCTAATATTTGTGCTTTACCATTGTAAAAATGCTAAGAATCCTAAAGAAGAATTCCAAGTGCAGATGTTATTGAATGAAAAGGTGTTACCATTGGCTCACTCACAAGAAACTGTTTCTTTGTATGAGGATCTGAAGAACCACTATAAGGACATCCTTCAGAATTGTCATACCAGTAAAGAATGTGAATTACCAAAGGTGAACAACACATCTGATGAGCTGTAATAACTGGAGAACATTTTTAATTCATCTAGAATCTATAGGGAGTGATTATTCCTATGCTTGGAATAGGTGGGCAGTCCCTCGTTATCACATTATTTGGGTATTTCTGTCTTTTCACAGAAAAATGTTCTTTCTTTTTGAGTCTGGACATGGATGTATAAAAAAAGATTCTTCACTGGAGCAGCTCGCTTGAGGGGAAAAAAATCTTTTTAAAGAAATAGCTGGCACTGCAAATGTTTACAGAAATTGTATTCCTCCTATTTATCTAAGAAATCTCACACTGAGATAGAATATGATTTCAAAATGATACTTGAAAATGCTAGAGTAACAAAGTAGCATGTGAGTTGGCCAATCCGTACTTGACGGAACTGAGTCTAGGAAGACCAGGTGTGCGGCAGTTCTGTTCTCCTCAGGTAGCACGGTTCTAGTTTTGTCTTTTTTAATCAGAAATGTTGTGATGGACTAGGAGTATCACTTTGGAAGAAAGCTAACATCTCTCTAGTTGAGAATTGGAAACAATGTTAAGAAACAGTCTGATTTAAAAGGACACCTTCACTGAAGGAAGACAAAAAGCCTAATAAAATAAATATTTTTGTTAATAGTATTTATAAAGTATTTGAACACTTTTTCAATAATTCCTTTTAACCTCCTAGTGAGTCTTGCAAGGCCATTCTTTAGTTATTATCATACCTGTTTTATGGAAGACAGAGGACCATTAGCGACAAGTCAGATGGATAGAATTAAAGTTTCTTAAATCCATTGCTGAGCAATTTTTTCCATTGTCTCACTTTGCTTCTATTTTTATATTTTGCTTTTGTGAAATGTATCTTTTGGTTGTTTAATTTCTTTTCTCTTTTTTTTAAAAAAAAAAAAATAAAGTCTTCATCCTGGCTGGCTTAGTTTCACAGATATGAACCCATTTCAAAGAAATAGTTCTGAGTTCTGTCGAATGCTGTGAAAGTATTTGCTATAATAATAAACAGAATTCTTGTGACTTTACCAGGTCTTTTCTGCTTTCTGTGTTAATAGGCAATCATTAATTGACGGTAAAAAGTTTGAATTTCAAGCAGCTTTGACTAAATCAGTCAATATAAGGCAATTTTCTTCTAATAGACATTTCCTCAAATAAATTTTCTCTTCGTAAAGAAAAATGGAAATCTGTTTTATTAAAAATCTAAATAAGAAGGATCATAATTATATAGTGAAATTATAAAAGAAGATGCATAGATCATTGATCTTCAAATGAATGATGTTCATAAAATAGATGATGAGCTGGTAAATACTGCTGATGCATCAATACACTGCTGATTGTTCCTGCCAAGGTCTGGTATTATCTTTTTTTAATTTGTAAATAAGCAGACAAGAAGAGAATAATATAATGAGCATTCATGCCCATCATTCTGTTTTATCAAAATTAACATTGTAACATTGAGTTTGGATCCAAATAAGAACAGTTGGGGACTTTCGTATGCCTCCCTGATGCTATTGCCCTCACTCCCTGCCTAGAGGTAACCACCAGCATAAAATTCAGTATTCTCCATTCCATTGCATGCTTGACTCTGGAAACTTGTAGTAGTGTTGTGGGAATTTTAAAATTTTCTATAAAAAGACTTATACTGTGCATATCATTTTTGAATGAGTGATTTATTTTAACTGCTGCATTTGTTTTTCAAGACTTTTTCTACTCCTGATCATTTGTCTCAAATTACTACCGTGAATTCATTAATACCTATTGAGTACTTTTTATGTACAAACACTAGACTCAGTCTATGAGCATATAAATTTGAATGAACCTACTTCTTTCAAGAAGTTATCTTAAAAGACCTTGAAACAAATTTACTTGGTGTATGACACATTAAATAATTTTTGATTCATAAGCTTTTAATAGACTATGAAAGTTTTATAGGAATTCTTTAATTTCATTGTTAAATAGAACGATATATTCATCTTTGTAGTCTTTGGTATGTAAAATATTTCAGGCTGGAAGACAAGTGTGGTCCATTTTTGCTAATGTTACAGAGGTTGTGATATTATTTTGGTGCTATTATTCTTATTTAGGAAATGCCAAAAATTGAAGAATCTCATGATGAAAAACTAAAGGTCTTTATAGGAATAGAATATATAAAAAGTTGAACATCAAAAAATAATCTTTGGCTAACAAGAGTTCATTCATAGTAGGTGACCAGATTACTCAGTTAAGCCAAAATTTAATCACTATTGCTTCTAACATTTTGGTTGATTAATAAATAGCCTATGAACATTAGCCATTTTTCTGTCTAATCTGCAACTTGATGTGTGCAGTGCATTGTACTGTTTTTTATAGTCATGTTATCATTTTGAAGTTTCTGCTCTCAAACACTTAATCATTCATTTGATACTGTTTTTGTGTATAATTTTTATCTTAATTTTAACACTGAAAGCAAAACTCAACCTGTAAAGAAAAAGGAGCTTCATTTTTTCCAGGCATAGTCAACTTTTATGATATCTTTACTTGAGTGCTTTCCTTTTGTAAACTGCAAAACTGATGCATGCTTAAGTATTTGAGTTACACACAACCAAACCAGAATAGATAAGTGTAAATTTTTGGAATATTCTCCAAGATGCTATTCCGTGTAGTTCATTAATGATCCTTGGAATTCGGACTGTCTTCTACCAAATGTAAGCTGAAAATAAATATTTGCATTACCATATACTTTGCCTGTATCTAGCTCTTCTCCTGAACTCATTTCACAGATCACTCAGTTCTATCCTAACCATTCTTTTGCTCTCAGGCATTTGCTTCCACTCACCTGCAGCTCAATCCACTCTTGAGCACCTTCACACCCATCTATTGAGCTATTTTTTTAGTGACGTGTGTGTGCAGTAGTATTTTTGAGAAAATTCTACAGCAAGAGGAAAGATGTTGTGTTCTTCCAGTAAAAAGATACGTAGTTTGAGCTTTATACCTGGCAACTTGGGAGGTTAACTTTTAAAACTTTAACTACGTTATCATTACTGAAGTAATACATTTTAAGATAGAAGATTTCTTAATTTTATTATTTCTGCAACTTCAGAAATAATTCAACGTCTTCCATGTACTATTCCTAGATTTTAAACCATTATTTAGACCCAAGCGGTTCATGTTCACACTTTTGTTTGTTGTACTGGAAGAACAAATATTTGTTCCTTTAATGATAGCTCTCCAAACTGAGTAATCCTCCTAGTATAATGAGAAAGTTTCATTAGAATATTTATTTTACATTATTTCTGAAATAGCTAATATGCAAAATTAAGTTGGGATGAAAATCTGTAGATTCTGTCTGCTTTTTTCATTAGAGTCCATCCTACCAACCTTGGTTCTGATTACTTTTTGACAGAACTTTAACAATTTGGGTGCTTTCGGAAAGGTTTTCAACAAATATTGTCATTCTGGAAAAAAAATCCAGTTTTAATGTAAATTATATAAATATATACTGGTGAAGTATATCTTTGGATACCTACAGATGAGAAAATTCCATTTAATTGATAAGAAGTGTTCTTAACTGGAGATAAGAAGAACACTAATTTTGCTCTAGCCATAGTTGCTCTTCCTTTGAGAGACCGTTAGTTTCTTTTCCTTACAGTTTTTTTCTCTTTCTGTGCCTTCCTGAGAGAGTGAGGAGACTAGTCTTGGTGAGATGAGTTAGTGCTTTTCTTCTTCTGTCTGCAGCGTGGCTCCCTGAAACTTTTGTCACTCTTTGCATTATGGAGATAGGATGAGAGCCTGGTTTTCTAATTTGACTCTTAGGTAGTTCGTTTTATAGTCTCCTTAATCCACCAAGTGTTATCCATGGAAGGAAAAAACTGAAGAGTCTGAGGAGAGATTGAGATCTTGGGGCAGAAGGTTGAAAAAGTGAGATGGAAACAATCCTCTGCCTTTTCCTTGCCGAGAGAGAAACAATACATGAAACTCCCAGATGTAGACAGGGAATCAGAAGTAGCTGGGGTTCTATATCCATTTTAGTCTAGTTACAAGATTTCAGATCTTCCTAGTTAGTGAAATGGGGTAGAGCAGCCAGCAGTATGGCACTTTATCAAACAGGTGTTCCTAATTTTTGCCTCAGTCATCTGCTGGAAGTAGAAGGTTAAGTAATACTTGCTTTTCGAGTCTAGCTGCTACAGCCTAGCTCTTGGAAAAATAGAAGCATGGCTAGAAGACTTTCCTCCAATCCATGGGCCTATATAAGCTTCAAATAACTGTTTTAGCAGGTCTAAAAACTCTGTGGGTTTTTTTGGTGAGGAAGATTGGCCCTGAGCTAACATCTGTTGCTAATCTTCCTCTTTTTGCTGTGGGAAGATTGTTGCCGAGCTAACATCTGTGGCAATCTTCCTCTATTTTTTGTATGTGGGATGCTGCCACAGCGTGGCTTGACAAGTGGTGTATCTGTCCGCACCTGGCAGCCGAACCCGTGAACCCTGGGCTGCTGAAGCAGAATTCGCAAACCTAACCACTCCACAACAGTGCCAGCCCCTAAAAACTCTGGTTACTAAGTATTTTATAAACGTTGTAGATATGGGTACATGTATTTGTTAATGTTGGCCCAAACACAAATGTGTAAAGTCTAGTCTTAAGAGACAAATCATCTCATGCAAGAGAGCCATAATATAACAAAATGTTTTATAATTCTCGGTTCTCAGCAATGTACCTGATATTAACTAGGTCATCTATAAAATAAATCGTATGTGAAATAGTAGTTGCCATTGAGTAAGGGAAATATCTACACCTGGCAAGTACTATAGAAAGTACTTTACCTGTTATTCCACTTAATCTTTATAGACTATGAAGTTGGTAGTATGAAACTCATTTTGCAGATGAAGAAATTGAAGTTGAGAATGCAAATGCATTTTTTTTACCCTTTAAACTGTATTCAGATTTGTTACAGTTTTATCAGTGATAAAAGTGGAATTTGGACCTAGTTCATTTGGTGCACTTTGGTGTACAGATTGATTGAGTAATGCACGCTGGTCGTAAACTACTGAAATCTCTTGGTTCTGCTCACCACTGCAATAAAGATGCTTTTCAAGATGCTGCCACCCTTTGTCCTTCCCTGTAGCCATTGACTAAGTGCTGGGGCCAAAAAGTTGTACACTTAACAGGGAATGGAAGGGGGAGAAAAATGTAATCAGAGCCTCGGATATGACCTTCTCCAAGCCAAATCAGTTCCTTCTATCTTCTCAGGCTCAGCTGACTGCACCTGGTGTAGAAGGCTTTCTGCGTTAACCAGGAGGGTGGGACAGGTTAATGGATTATTGTATTACAAACCATATCTTAGAATTCTCTTTGTAGTATTTCAAAGCAAAGTATAATTCAGACTTTGTTGGAGGTTCTAGATTGTTTGAATTCCCAGAATAATGGGAACTATAGTTACATTGTGTACTTAATGTCCCTTCCATTGTTTCATTCAGTGAAGAAGCTACTATGTCAGCCCTCATAGCCTCACTCCCGTAACTCACCCGTCAAGTCCATAAAGCAGGCTCACTGAGCACACAGGGGCAATGGCAGCTGGCAGGTGCTTTACCAGATATCCATGATGCAAAATTCTAAGGGGGATGAAAATAACAAGAATTTGATGCAAGTTGCATATATTACACCATGTCAACAATCTCTACGCCACTCCATCGTATAAATTGAGTGTGTCACTTTAATCCTCACTGCAACAACAATGGGTGTTACATCAAACACCACATGACCACCCAATTGTTTTAAGTCAGTAGAATCTTGTTACAGACATTGCTAGAAAATATTTCCCAGTCTGGGGACATGAAGATAAAACTTGATCTCCCAGTGATGACTTTACCACTTAAACTATGGCCTGCAGACCAGCAGCATTAGCATAACCTGGGAGCTTGTGCAATGATATGTGGGATTTTCCTGTATATCTACTGCTGATTCATTTTCCTGAATCTCGCTTGGGGTGGTGGGGGATGGGAGATGGGAATTGGTCAGAGGGCTGTTCCTTGCCCTTTCTGAGATTTCCTGATTCAGTTCCTGTAGCTTTTTGTCTGGACCTTCTCTTTTCTTTACCCTTTTTTGTCCCTGTCTATTTAATATAGATTTTCATTCCTAGGAGAGTCTCCTCAAAGTGGGGCTATGTTCTAGAAGGGAGCTTCAGCTGGTGAGGTTTGAGAGTTCATAGGGCCCCCTCAAGTCCTTTCAGAGCTTAAGGTAACTCCTTGCACAACAACGGTTTGGCTGCTGTTGTGTATTGGCCCTCTGTTTTTCCACTGAGTACCTGTGGATGACTTGGGGTTCCTCCATTCCATCAGTCACCCTATTCCCTTCCTCTGCTTCTTCCCACAAAGATGATGTTTATGGTATGGGCCTTGTAGCTATCCGTGGTTTGTCCTCACCCTCTCAGTTTGGGGAAATTGGGGAATACATCAACTTGTGTTGTAGATGTTGTCTATGATTTTTGGTTTTATATTTTTGTTGCTCCATTTTTATGGGAGGTGATGGGTTACGGAAAGTTAAAAAATCATGCCGTCGCTGTCGTCATCTCAGATTCTCCTTTTTAAGTCTTTTTTTTTTTTTTTTAAGGATTGGCACCTGGGCTAACAACTGTTGCCAATCTTTTTTTTTTTTTTCTGCTTTATCTCCCCAAACCCCGCCTGTACACAGTTGTATATCTAAGTTGCATGTCCTTCTAGTTGTGGGATGTGGGACACCGCCTCAACGTGGCCTGATGAGCAGTGCCATGTCCGCGCCCAGGATCCGAACCCTGGGCCGCTGCAGTGGAGCGCGCGAACTTAACCACTCGGCCACGGAGCCGGCCCCCTGTCCTTTTTAAATCTTTTAGAGGATCATCACCATTCATGTGTATTCTTTGGTAAAATGTCTGTTCAAGTATTTTGCCCCTTTTTAAAAGTAGGTTGTTTGTCTTCTGTTTACTGAGATGTATAAGGGTTCTTTATATATTCTGGATACAAATCTTTTATCAGATACATGTTTTGCAAATATTTTCTTCCAGTCTGTGGCTTCTGTTGATCAACATTATGTTAATAAGCTTTATTCATGTTATTTCATCAGTGTTCATTCATGAGTTGTTTCATGAGTAGTTCCTTCACTCTCATTGTTGTATTATATGAATATAACATAATTAATTTATCCATTCATCTCTTGATAGACATTAAGGTAGTTTAAAGTTTTTGGCTGCTAGCATAGTGCTGTTATTAACATTCTTGTATCTTTTGGTGAACATATATATGCATTTCTGAATCTATGTGAGACAGTTCCATTAGGGGGTGGAATTGCTAGGTCATAGGGTAAGCATATGTTCAGTTTTGGTAGTTACTGCTGATGGGATTCAGGGCAGGCTGCCCCAAGATGTGCCACTCTGGTATGCGGATTATTAAGAGCTGAAGGCTCAGGAAAAGCATCCAACCTTCCCCCCACAAACTGCCTGAAAGAATTTAACATAGAAGGCCTGTTCCAGGAAGGAGCTCATACCATATGATAGCTACAGTATGATGTAAAATAGGTGTGATAGAAGGATACCTACAAACCCATTTTTTGGCCTAACAAAACCGGTTTAACAAACATTTGCATTCCATCCCTGTGAAAATTGTCCTTCTCCCCTTTGAAGCCCCTAATCACTATCCCCAACGTCCTCCTTGTCTGTAGCTGAAGATACTGAAACAGGCAGCCTTGGCCAGATGGCTGAGTTCCTCAGTTTCTTCTGGGTTTCTCCCATGCGTACATGCTATTAAATTTTGTCTGATTTTCTCCTGCTAACCTGCCTCTTTGATTATTTGACCAGCCATAGGAACCTTAAGGAAAAGCGGGGGGTCGGAGGGGGGGATTCTCCCACCTCCCCAACAGTTTTGGTGCAATCGGCAGGATCCTCATTGGGTGGCAAGTTTGCCTTCTCTGGCTGGAAGAACTGCTTCCTCTCTGGGACCACCACAGATGAGGAGATCCTGGGTCACCTGACGAAAGCCGGCAAAAGGTAAAACCACCTCAGCCTCCTGGAATCTCTATCTGTGGGGTCTGGTGGAAGCCAGTGGTGAGAATTTTTTTCTCTTCTTAAATTTAGATTGGCAGGAGAAAATATTTTGGAAAATAGTTTCTTGTGTGATTCTGGTAAATTTGGTAGAGTACTCTTGGCTTTATTGATCCTTTTTCCTCCCAGAGATAGCCACTGTGTTTCTCTTTCGTCTCTTGTCTTTTGTGTCATGTGTCATAAGAAGGAAATACTATAGGGTAAGACATAGGCATAGGCCCTATAAGCCTGTTGTCCGGGCAGGCCCCTCACAACCCTGACAGGCTGGTGAGTTTGCAGTCTCACCAGACCAGCATCTAACTAGACAAACTTTGCTGTTAATATGCACATGAAGTGGAAGCTGTTGCTAAGGGCATCTTGGAAGCCAAAAAGGCCGCAACTTTGGTGAGCACGGGTCGAGCAGTTGAGAGCCATTAGGGTGCTCACCACGTCAAGAAGTCTCCCATGGAAGGATAAGTTGATCACGGAATGGGGTAGATGACAGAGGTCCCCCGCCAACTTTAAGAAATGTCTGTGCAACGACGAGGTACTCTGTGAAGCACACACGATCCCCAACCCCACGACACCTCCCTCCTAGGTATTATTCTGGCTCCAAGAGACCCAAGGCTTAACTGAAGCTATCATTGTGCATATAAGAAAAAAACCAGATGAGGTTTTTCCTTCCATCTTGTTCTGTGTCCTGAGAATTTGGCTTCTTGACCAGTGAGAACATTCTCCTTGGTCTCCACCATGCGGAAGGTGCATTTACCGGGATGCACCTTGGTGGCCAGTCAAATAGACTGGGGCTCTGAGCTCTCTCTCTGTCTGGCTGTGCCAAGCTCTCAGGGGAGTTTGTCATAAAGGGTCCAGTCCATAAGGGCCTTTTGTCATCTCAACCTTCGTTGCTTGATAGTGCTGGGAAAATCCCATTGCAGTAGCACCTGCCTGGTGTCACAGATTAGTCAGTCTGTGACTGGAGTCGTCCACACTCTCGTGGGAGATTGGAGACACCATTTTCACTACACCATCCTTACCGCCTGTGCAACGAAGGTCTTTCCTTTCTCTGACCAGTTCTGGAAGTGAACTTTTGGATCGTGGGGGCTACATCATCTGCGCTCTCTCCAGGGACACCTCTTGTGTCCATGGTAAAGATTTATTCCAAGCCTGGAAAGTTACCTCCGGGTCTTTCCTTAAAAAGGCTTATTGGGTTGAGTCACTATTGGAATAAATATACAAATGGAGATCCTACTCGTCAACAGCCAGATGACAGATCTTTTGAATTGGAAAAACTTACATATTTGAAAAATATTTTAGAGAGCTCTCATAACAAGCAGCTGCCATATTGGTATTTATGGGAAGATCAAATTGAAAAGAAAGCCCAAAAAAGTATAATGGCTAGCCTTAAGGAATCTCTTAATAAGTTGAAAGAACAGAAGTCAGAGCAAAGATTAAAAAGCAAATTTAATGAAAACTCTCCTTCTCCTCCCTCCTATGCTCCCCTATATCCCCAGCTCCCTGTCCTTGATTCCCCAGAAGACTTCTTGGATCTCTGGGCACCTGGCTCAGACCCTGTCCCTCAGGACTTAGCTCCCCAGCCAGCTCCCTTAGATCCTAGAACCCCACCTTCTCCAAAGGGCATTCAGCTGCCTATTTTAACTTCTCTCTCTTTAGAAGACTTATAGGGGGCACTCAGGCCTGACCTCCAAGGAGTGACATACAGGTTACTTGTGTAAATGCTGAAAGCCAGGAAGTGAATTTAGTATAAGCCACTAGGAAAAGCAGAAAGGTTTGTTTTGCTGTCCCTTACAACTCCTCCTACTTTCCAGGCCTCTATAATCAGGCTTTGCCAGCTTCAGAGGCTTCTATGCAGAGTCCATTGTGGATGTATCCTGGACCTCCGCTACAGAGAATTCTTGTCCCCTGGACAGCAGCCGATCTATTGAATTATAAAACTCCTGCCTCCATTGTCAGAAGATCCTACTAAATTTAGAGAGGAATTAGAAAGATTAGTGGCTATTCATAACCCCACCCACAGAGACCTTGACTGGCTGCTAAGGGGCGTTCTTCCAGCCCCTGATTACACTGTAGTTATCAGACAGGCCAGACGACCCCCTGGAGGAAACCCCCCTCACAGGGAAATAGATGGCCAGACCCTCTCCCAGGTCCTCCTACAAATGACCAGGCAGTGGGGCAACTAGAGGCTGATAGTCAAGGTTTAATAGCGATTTTAGAGGCCTTTCCTCCCTGGGTTAATTGGTCAAAAATTGAATTATGCACTCAGAATGAAGGGAACATCCAAAAGCCTTTCTTGAACATTTTATACAAACTTTTCAAAGGCACACTGCATTAGACCCAGGAGCCCCAGAACGCAGGAATCTCCTAATTTCTGCTTTAGTTGGAAACTTCCTTCCTGATATAAAAAAACAAATTCAAAATAGTGTGGTTGGTTGGTCAGGGCGATCACTAAGTGTAATAATGGAGGCTGCTACACAATTCTTTGAAAATAGTCAGCAGGAAAGTAAAAGAAAAAGAGAATTAAAGACAACTCTTCTTACTTTACAAGTTGAATGTTTTGAGAAGCAAAAAGGCAACTCTGAAAGTCAACCGAAGCCCGTTCAGAGGCCTCCCAATTGGCCCCCAGACAATTGCAGGTGTTGTAAGAAACCGGGGCATTGGGAAAGAGAATGTCCTTCTCTTAAGAGAAGGGAAAGTTTAAAAAGTATCCCCGCTTGGCCCCAGAACCCCAAGAAAGCTCGTTTTTGTTCTCCTGAGGGGCATTTCTCCCTAAAATGATGGGGTCAGTCAATCATCAGTCACACCCCTGAGCCTACCATTAGACTTAGAATAGAGGATCGGGAACTGGATTTTTCAGTTGATACTGGTGCGACTTTCTCTACTATCCATTCGAAGGATTTATCTCTACCTGTCACCTCTGGTTCTGTTCAAGCTGTTGGAGTCTCTGGGCAGCCTATTTCCTTGCCCATATCTCAGCCCAATCCACTATCTTTAGGCCCCCTTAACACTCACCATGCCTTTCTGGTCTCTGACTGTTCACCAGCAAACCTCTTTGGCAGATTTGTCATGTAAATTTAATGCCACTATAAATTGTAATGAAAAAGGTGTTTTTATCTCCTTGTCCTCTGACCAAACCCCAAGTCTCCTACTTTCCTTGCTAGAAACTCGTCCTGATTTAAATTCTTCTGAAGAGGATGAGTCTTTAAAAGGTGTCCCAATTAGTCTCTGGGCTACACATGCAGATGAGGTAGGATTGTTGCTTAGTGCAGAACCCGTGCACATTACTTGGAAAATGAATAAACCGTTTCCATCAGTAACCCAATACCCGCTCTCCAGAGATGCAGAGCGAGGAATTGAACCCATTTTTTTGCAACAGGGTGTACTAGTTTTTACTTCCTCGCCCTGTAACAACACTCCAATCTTGCCAGTAAAAAAAGAAGGCAAATTTGACTCAAATGGGAACCAAATCTATAGATTTGTATAAGACCTCAGAGCCATAAACTCTTTTGTAACTCCTCAGCATTCTGGGGTCCCCAATCCAGCTGTCATCCTGACCTCAATACCTGCTGATGCAGCCTGTTTACAGGAGTTGACCTCTGCCCTGCTTTCTTTTCAGTCCCATCGCAACCAGACTCACAGTTTCTTTTTGCATTTACATTTAAAGGGAGACAACTAACATGGACTCGCATACCTCAGGGATATTGTGAGTCCCCCTCAATATTTTCCCAAGGCCTTAAAGCTGACTGCAATTCTGTAGCCTTTACTCAAGGCTCCACTCTTGTTCAATATGTGGATGACCTTCAACTCTAATCAAACTGAGCAGGGAGCCCTTACAGACTCCCTCATTCTCTTGAAGGCACTAGTTGAACGAGGCCATACAGCCTCCAGTTCTAAACTTCAGTGGGTGCAAACGCCTGTTACCTACTTAGGGCATGAGATATCTCAAGGCATTCAAAATTTCACCCCCAAACACCTTGAGTCAATTTTGTCCATCCCTCTCCCCAAAACGAAAAAACAGTTATGTAAATTTCTAGGAGCAGCTGGTTACTGCCGCCAATGGATTCCTAATTTTGCAGCCCTTGCTAAACCCCTATATGCTCTTCTTCCCGATAGCACTCCAGAGTCTGTTTCCAGGCCCTCAGAGTCATTAAACTCTTTGAAACCTTAAAATTAGCTCTGTCCATGCCTCCGGCTCTCAGCTTATGTAATTTTGACAAACCTTTTCACCTATAAGGTCATGAAAATAATGGAATTGCCGCAGGCATTCTAGAACAATCTTTTGCCTCTCAAATACGCCCTAGAACATATTTCTCAGGCCAACTAGACCCTGTGGCGTCAGGTAACATTAGGCTCTCCCATTCATCTCTATGTTCCCCATGCTGTGTCCGCTATTTTGCAAGTACATAGGACCCAACACCTCTTTATAGGCGACAGACCACCTATGAGCAGGTTCTTTTAACCAGCCCTTCCATCATCTTACATCTTTGGAACACTCTAAATCCAGCTACTTTACTGCCCCTGCCTGAGGATGGAGAGCCCCACTCCATCCCACATGATTGCCTTGCAACTATAGAAATGGTTTCAAAGCCACAAGAGGATCTTTCAGACATTCCTTTAAACAATCCAGCCTTACTTCTGTTTTGCGATGGCTCCTGTAAGCGAAATTTCCGGGGAAACATAATAACTAGTTATGCCATAGTTTCCCCACATGAAAAGCTTGAAGCTTATTCTTTGCCCACTGTGAAATCAGCCCAAGCTGCTGAACTCATTGCTCTTACTAGAGCTTGCACATTAGCAAAAGGAAAAACTGTCACTCTTTACACAGACTCCAGATATGCTTTTGGAGTCTGCCATGCTGTTGGCACAATTTGGAAATCCTGTGGATTCATAACTTCTGCAGGAACTCCTATTGCTAATGGACATTTAATTGCAGCCTTATCACAGGCTATTCACCTCCCTTCTAAAATTGCCATTGTTCGTTTTTTAGCCCATACTAAGGAGAGTGATGTCATATCTCTAGGAAATGACAGGACTGACTCCTTTTTCCACCCAATTTTTAAACCTGCCTTTATCCCTGACTGATATTATTTGCTATCAGGCAAATGCCCCACAATCTGAAAAAGACAATTGGATACAAAAAGGTGCCAAACAATTGTCAGATGGATTATATATTGGGCCAAATGGACTTGCTGTGGCTCCCTTTCCTTTGACTTTTTGGCTTGCACTTATCTCCCACCAAATGGGACATATGTGCAAACAGGGGGTAGTTAAGGAACTAAAAGACAATTGGTTTTGCCCTGGCATTCATAAAATTTCTCACCAAATTATTTCCCAGTGCACTACTTGCAAATCTTACCAAGCTTCTGGGAGAAACCAGCATACCCAAGGAAGTCCTCCCAGGCCCACACTGCCCTTTGTGGTACTCCAAATGGACTTTATAGACTTGCCCCCATCTTTAGAGTACTCTCACTGTTTGGTCATCATCTGCATGTTTAGTGGATGGACTGAATGCTATCCAACTAGGCCTGCAGACGCCACAGCAGTGGTAAAGAAATTAATAACTGAAGTTATCCCTCATTTGGGCATTCCTTTATGGATTGAATCAGACTGAGGAACTCGTTTTACAGCAGAGATAAACTACTTGTTGCGAAAACTCTAGGGTACTCATTAAAATTTCATACCCTATATCACCCTCAGTCATCAGGGCAAGTGGAACATAAAAATCTAGACATAAAAAGGACTTTAGGAAATGTCTGTCAAGAAACAGGACTTAAATGGCCAGAAGCTCTGCCTTTGGCCCTTATAAAGATTCAAAACACTCCAAATAGGAGACATGGATTGACTCCTTTTGAAATAGTGTTTGGACGCCTGATTCCTACTGGAGTCTCTAAACCTTCCATTCCTGGATTAAGTGAATATTATGGGAACTTAAATGAACAATTTGATGCCATGACTAGCTATATACAGAAATTAACTAGTATATTTGAAGCATATCATCAACAGGTAAAAGAGGTGTGGCCTCCACCTTCTGACAAGCCTTGCCATCCCTTTCGACCAGGAGATTGGGTGTACATCAAGGTCTTTAGAAGAAAAAAATGGCACAGTCACCTCACTGGGAAGGACCTTATGAAGTCCTACTGACTACCTAAACTGCCATCAAAATAAAGGAAAAATCATCCTGGATCCATGCAAGCCACACCAAAATAGGCCCAGAACATCGCTCTCAAGACTACTGGGAGTTAGTCCTCATGGGCAACCTTAAACTAAGGATTTCCAGGGCCAATTTCCAGGCCCCAAAAGTAGCCGACATCATGAAGTAGACAGCTTTTCCCAAGATCACGGCTCAAGAAACCTTGCTTTCACCTATTGTGTCCCCCTTGCATTTCTCCCTGCACACACACCCATACACACACACTCACACACACACACACTATTAGCAAATATATATATATATTCCTTTAATCATTTATGAAAAAGCTGACTGGAGAGCACTGGCCTCTATCTGTCCACTTCCCCTCTCTAAGTTTCCACTATGGTTTATTTTCCAACCTGACTCTTGCTTTTACTAACCCTCTCTTTTTCAACAGGTTGAGCTTATGTCAGTTTACCAAGTCTTGGCCACACTAACCGATCAGTCTGACTGTTGGTTATGTCAACAGCTAGATAGCACAAAAGAACCTGAACTGGTCTTTGTTCCTGCTGAAGTGAACACCTGGTGGACTAAGGACGGAAGATGGACGAACGACAGGGTATGGTATCCACGACAAGGAAAACTTCACTCTGCCTCTTCTCCTGCTGAGTCATTTGGGCCCAGAAAGACTCTATAGAAGCTCCAGGACTCTCCCTTACCCAGGTAAAGACAATATGTGAAAGTTCTTCCCTCTGCATTGAAAGTAAACATGACACTGGACCTTTCCTGGATGACATACCAGGACAATATTATAATCAAACCCTGTGGTTTAATTCCACAGATGGCATCTTCAAGCCTCTAAAGGGAGTTATAAGTGGCTCTAACACTACTCCCTTTGGCACAAACATCTGCCAAATCACCAAATGCTCTGGATGGCTTACAAGCTACCAGTGTACAACTTGGAGTATTGCAGCTGCCCGCATGGTTAAGCTGCCCAATACCACAAACTATATATGGGTGGATCAAAAATCTGGATTCATTCAGTTAGGTGACGAGACCAGGCTTTATAGACTACAGGCCTCCTGTACCAGCTATTCCGCAATCTGTTCTGTTCTCACAGATTGACAGGAGTGCATGGAAAATGGAGATGTTAAGGCACCAACAGTACCGGTGGCATAGGTCGTAGAATACTCCAGACCATGGGAACTACAGATTCAATTCTAACCTTGTCTATAAACCACACTGGTCTTTTTATTTTATGTGGCAATAAAGTATATGAAGGATTCCCACCTAATCGGTCAGGACGCTCTGGACTCAGATACCTGGCCCCTTCTGTCACTAAATACTCCACCCTAAACGCCAGCCAAATTACAAACCTGGGTTCCTTTGTTCATAAGATTGTGCAACATAAACGTGCCAGTCGGGAAATCGTGGAGAATCCACTTGTGTATCACAACTCCAACGGAAACTCAAATGACTTTTCAGCAGTGAGAGTCTTATTCCCCAGCTTTGGAGATTACGAGTTGGAAAAGGCGATCTTAAATCTCTCCATGGAAATGGAACAAGAGTTCAACACCACCATACAAACTTTGAAAATACTCCAGTCAGAGATTAACAGCCTAGCCTCTGTGGTACTCCAAAATCGACGTGCTCTGGATACGTTGCCTGCCCAGCAAGGAGGAGCTTGTGTAATCATCAGTGAAAAATGTTGCTTTTATGTGAGTGAAACTGGGCAAGTAGTATCTAACTTACATCTATTAAAAGAAAAGATTGACATTTTCCATCAGATAAATGATGAACACACATTTTATTGGACTGACTTATTTCCAGGATTGGGAAACTGGTTTAATGGAGTGTGGGGAAATGTGCTGCGATTTGTTTTTTTCTGCTTGTTTATCCTCATTCTGACCTATGTTCTTTTCTCACTTTGCAGATTTCTTACCACTTGGCTGCTAACTTGATTTTTCTCTGCAAAGTCAACAGCTCGTCTTTTAATATGTGAAACTTCCAGGGAAGTTTCAGAGGCGGGAACTGATGGCGTTCAGGGCAGGCTGCCCCAAGGTGCACCACTCTGGTATGCAGATTATTTCAAGCTGAAGACAAAAAAGGCTCAGATGACTCGGGAAGAGCATCTGACCTTCCTTCAATAAACTACCTAAAAGAATTTAACATAGAACACCTGTTCCAGGAAGGCGCTTATACCATATGATAGCTGTAGTATGATATAAAATAGGTGCGATACAAGGACACCTACAAACCCATTTTTTGGCCTAGTAAAACTTGTTTAACAAACATTTGCATTCTATCCCTATGTAAATTGTCTTCCTCCCCTTTGAAGCCCCAAATCACTATCCCCAGCGTCCTCCTTGTCTGTAGCTGAAGATACTTAAACAGGTAGCCTTGGCCAGATGGCTGAGTTACTCACTTTCTTCTGGGTTTCTCCCATGTAGACATGCTGTTAAACTTTGTTTGATTTTCTCCTGCTAACCTGCCTCTTTGATTATTTGACCAGCCATACGAACCTTAAGGAAAAGCAAGGGGGAATTCTCCCACTTCCCCGACACTGCTAAACTTTTTCCCAGAGAAGTTGTACCGATTTACACTTTCAACAACAGTTTGTGAAAATGCCATTTGGCTGGCATTCTACCAACACTTGGTATTATCTATCTTTTTCATTTTAATCATTTTTGCAATGTGTTGAGTTATCTTATTGTGGTTTCAATTTGCATTTCTTTGATGATTGATGAAATTGAGCACCTTTTCAAATGGCTATTACATAACTTCTTTTGTGTAGTGCCTATTTGAGTCTTTTGCCCATTTTTATGCTGGATTGTCTCTCTTTTCTTGGCCTGAGCTCTGTTAGCTTTGAGATTTTTCTCTTTATATTGATATTCTGAAATGTAATGTGGAATTGTTTTTGTTTAGAATGAGAAGGTAGACCTGAAAGCTCAAGTCTTTTTCCAGTTCTGGAAACTTCTCAGTTTTTCTTTCTTTAAATATTATTTTTCTAAAATACCTAGGAATAAACTTAACCAAAGAGATGAAAGATCTGTACACTAAAAACTATAAAACATTGTTGAAAGAAGTTGAAGAAGACACAAAGAAATGGAAAGATACTCTGTGCTCTTGGATTGGAAGAATTAACATAGTTAAAATGTCCATAGTTCCTAAAGCAATCTACAGATTCAGTGCAATCCCTATCAAAGTTTCAAAGACATTTTTCACAGAAATAGAACAAAGAATCCTAACATTTATATGAAACAACCAACGACCCTGGATAGCCAAAGGAATCTTAAGAAAAATGAACAAAGCTGGAGGTATTATACTCCCTGATTTCAAAATATACTACAAAGCTATAGTAACCAAAACAGCATGGTACTAACACAAAGACAGACACATAGATCAATGGAACAGATTCGAGAGCCCAGAAATAAACCCACACATCTATGAACAGCTAATTTTCAACAAGGGAGACAAGAACATACAATGGAGAAAGGAAAGTCGCTTTAATAAATGGTGTTGGGAAAACTGGACAGCCACATGCAAAAGAATGAAAGTAGACCATTATCTTACACCATACACAAAAATTAACTCAAAATGGATTAATGACTTGAATGTAAGATCTGAAACTGTGAAACTTCTAGAAGAAAACATACGTGGAATGCTCTTCAACATCGGTCTTAGCAGCATATTTTGAAGTACCATGTCTGACTGGGCAAGGGAAACAATAGAAAAAATAAACAAATTGGACTACACCAAACTAAAAAGCTTCTGCACAGCAAAGGAAACCATCAACAAAATTAAAAGACAACCTAACAATTGGGAGAAGATATTTGCAAACCATATATCTGATAAGGGGTTAATATCCAAAGTATGTAAAGAACTCATACATCTCAACAACAAAAAACTAACAAGCCAATTAAAAAATGGGCAAAGATCTGAACACACATTTTTCTCCAAAGAAGATATACAAATGGCCAAGAGGCACATGAAAAGATGTTCAACATCACTAACTATCAGGGAAACGCAAATCAAAACTATAATGATATATCACCTCACTCCTGTCAGAATGGCTATAATTAATAAGACAGGAAATAACAACTATTGGAGAGGATATGGAGAAAAGGGAATTCTCATACACTGCTGTTGGGAGGGCAAACTGGTGCAGCCACTATGAAAAAAAGTATGGAGATTCCTCAAAAAATTAAGAATAGGGGGCTGGCCCCGTGGCCGAGCGGTTAAGTTCGTGCGCTCCGCTGCAGGCGGCCCAGTGTTTCGTTGGTTCGAATCCTGGGCGCGGACATGACACTGCTCATCAAACCACACTGAGGCAGCGTCCCACATGCCACAACTAGAAGGACCCACAACAAAGAATATACAACTATGTACCGAGGGGCTTTGGGGAGAAAAAGGAAAAAATAAAAAATCTTTAAAAAAAAAAAAATTAAGAATAGAACTACCATATGATCCAGCTATTCCACTGCTGGATATTTATCCGAAGAACATGAAAACACGAATGCGAAAAGATACATGCACCCCTATGTTCATTGCAGCATTATTCACAATAATTAAGACTTGGAAGCAACCTAGGTACCATCAAGGGACGAATGGATAAAAAAGATGTGGTATACATGCACAATGGAATACTACTCAGCCATAAAAATCGATGAAATCGGGCCATTTGTGACAACATGGATGGACCCTGAGGGTATTATGCTAAGCAAAATAAGTCAAAGGGAGAAAGTCAAATACCATATGATCTCACTCATAAAAAGAAGATAAAAATAACAATAAACAAACGCATAGAGACAGAGACTGGAGTGGTGGTTACCAGAGAGGAAGCGGGGAAGGAAGGGGTTACCAGAGGGGAGGGTGAAAGGGGTAATTAGGCACATGTGTGTGGTGATGGATTGTAACTAGTCTTTGGTTGGTAAACATTATGTAATCTACACAGAAATAAAAATATAATGATGTATATCCAAAATTTATATGTTATAAACCAAGTTACCAAAATAAATAAGTAAGTATTTCTCTGCCACTTCCTGCATTCTCCTCTCCTGGAATTTCCTGTTAGATGTATGTTGGATCCTTTCTATCTGTACACCTGTAAATTGATCCTCCGAGCCTCTTCAGTGCTTTTCTATATTTTTGTAACCCTTTGTCTCTCAATTCTGCTTTCTGAGTAATTTCCTTACTACTATTGTCCAGTCTAGAGTTTATCCAATCTGTTGTTTTTTTATTTTTAATTTTATTACTACTTTTTAAAAACTTCAGTGACCTCTGAAAAATAATTTCCAACACTTCTAATTGGTTTTTTTTCGTACCCACCTGTTTTATTTCTGTATGTTTTTATCTTTTATTCTTTTAAAATGAAAGCTAATCTTCAGTTTATCTCTTTGGCCATTCTGAAGGTCTTTGACAGCCTGTAACAGGAAATTGATTTTAATTTCATCCTGAATGAATTCATGTTCTCATTGTTGATTTTATTGATTTTTTTTTCTTTTCTAAGCATTAGATTTCTTTTTGTTTGGAATGCCTTTGGCACACTTATTTAGCATAGAAGTTGTGTTTATGTCTTTCTCCGTTTCCTCTTTCTCCTCTTTTCACTCTTCCTGTCCTCACCTCTACCCGTGTAGTGGTTTTGCAGTTGCTGCAACTTAGATGCCCAGTGCTAAACCATGTCTTACAATGTTTTTGGGGGGTGGAGGGGTCTCCTGTATTGCCAAGACTTTCCTAGTCATAAGCATTGTCTTCCTGATTCTCGACGCCCGTTACTCCCTGTTCTCCTGCCTGCCGAGGCCTACTGCTTCCTCACAGGCCATGTCTCCTGGCAGTGGTTATGCAGCAGTGTTTTCATCCTTTGAAACACCAAACCCTGGTTTCAAGCAGTAAATCATTAATTTCCCATCTAATTTGGAACATTTTTAGTCCCTGTTAAACTTTAGTCCCCATTAAACTAAAGGGCTCATTAGAAGTTATAGGTTCAGCCACCTCTGCCTGCTTCCATGCCAGAAGCATCAGCCCCGCTCACTGTTCCGTGTCACTCTTCTGTTTCTGGTTCACGGAATGTGTAGCCTGTTTTTGAGGCCCCTCATGTCTTGTCTATATTTTGACTTTTATATTTTATTTATTACTATTTGAGCAAAAGAGGTATGTCAAAGTGTGGACTTACTGAGTCATCTTGACCAGAAATCCAATTACGTATTTTTAATATTGGTAGCTACTTCCAAGTTTGGGGAAAATTATTGAATTTCTCTGAACCTGTTTATTCATTGTCAAACAAGGCTATACATCCAAGGTCCTTAAAGTCCATTCTAATTCTACATTCTGTAGTTTATGTAACCTACAACCTATGATGGTGCCCGTATTCACTCAGCTAATTTGGAGTGTAGGGGACTTGGAACTCGTGTTTTTCTTTCTGACTCAAGAGTTGTTTCTGCCATAGCTCACAGCTACCCTTGTAAAGAGCAGAGAATCAAGAAATCAAATCCATAGCATGCTACATGCACCTGATACAATTTTCTAACTAGAAAGTTGGGGATTTTCCCAGTTTTTTTTCCAGACAGAGCTGGTTCTTATACAACTTTCTGGAATTCCAAACAGAAGATTGGATAAGGTTTCAAAAGTAGAACCTCTCTGACGCAGAAGTTGGTTCTTCTGCAAAGAGCAAAGGGCAACAATTGAGAAAGAAGTTTTTTAGCATGGTTATTATGATCTCAGAAACCTGGAAGCAATAATCAGTGTAAGCAACATGCCTGACGCAGAACTGGAAGAGAAGGTGATTAAGGAATGGTCTTAGATCATAAAAATAAAGAAATACAGCCTGGCAAAAAAAATACCTGTTGCTTTTTACTTACTAACCAAACCAATTAAGGAGAGAGTTTTTAAAAGCCACAAAACCTGAAACTTTCAGAAAACTGGTAACACTTTTTGAGCCAATTAAAGAAATCCAGGCTCTTGTTCTGACATAACAACAGCTATTTATAGAGTAGCTTAAGACAGCAGTCCATGGATAACAGGAAGGTTGTATTGTGTTTGAGAGTAAAACAAAGCACTAGACTGAAGTCCAGCCCTGGGGTCTAGTGTGACCTCTGCAGCTAACTAGCAGTGTGACTTGAGGAGGGTGACTTACCTTCTTCACATCTCACCTTTTTATTCTCATCTGGAAAATGAAGAGAGTCCCAGAGAGAAGATGTTAGTGATGGAACAAGCAGGAAAACACTTGTATCATGAGATCTGGAGGATTTTTCCCTCTTTGAAGTCCATCCTTTTTTTAATTTTATTTTATTTTTTAATTTTTTTTTTAAAGATTGGCACCTGAACTAACAACTTGCCAATCTTTTTTTTTCCCTCCCCAAATCCCCCCCAGTAGATAGTTGTATACTTTTAGTTGTAGGTCCTTCTAGTTGTGGCATGTGGGACGCCACCTCAACATGGCCTGATGAGCAGTGCCATGTCCGCGCCCAGGATCCGAACCTGCGAAACCCTGGGCCATCAAAGCGGAGTGCACAAACTTAACCACTCGGTCATGGGGCCAGCCCCACCATCCTTTGTTTTTAAACACAAACGATTGAATTAGTTCAATTTCAAAACCCCAAGGTAAAAATATAAGCATGTTAATGTAGGTTGATTTAATTTTTGAAGATCATGGGATAGGTGAGTGGGAATTTAAAGGAACAGCTTGAAAAATCAAGTCCTACTATGATTTACAGGAGCCCATGCTGAGCTCTCTCCCCAGTGCGCCTTCAGCTCCATTTGGGGACCTGTGTTGGCATAACCAATGACCTGGATTGGCCAGGAGAGGAAGTGTCTGGGGGTGCATCATTTTATTGACTCTAGCATTTGGCCTCACCTAAGCTCATGAGACTTGCGCGGATTATTACTGCTCTTGGCTAACCCTACGCTAAAATCTTCCTGCTTGTGACGTAAGGCAGGCAAATCATTTCCTAAAGCAAACAAGCACAGGCCATCTACCTGAAATTCTTCTGTCTTGTGCAAGCCACTTTTTCCCCAATCCAGGTCAAATGCTAACTTTCTATTTTGGGCTAATGACAGTCCAGTGACAGAAATATGAGGTGTTTTTTTTTTTAATTTTTATTTTTCCTTTTTTGCCCCAAAGCCCCCCATTATGTAAGTGTATATTTTTACTTGTGGGTCCTTCTAGTTGTGGCATGTGGGATGCCGCCTCAGCATGGCTTGATGAGCAGTGCCATGTCCACACCCAGGATCCGAACCCGCTATAAACCCTGGGCCATCGAAGCCGAGCACATGAACTTAACCACTTGGCCATGGGGCTGTCCCCAGAAATATGAGTTTTATAGTAACTTGGAACTGAGGGAGAGGACTGAGGCTTTTGTGCCTTGAGTTAAAATCTAAATAGGCTTTGTGAGGGCGATTCCCACTGAGGTCAGCAAGACCATTGCTTTCTGACCCCAGCGCTGAACAAAGTGAAACCAAGGAGAACAACCAAAAACATCTCCTTTCAGGATGCCCTCTGTTGTTTGCTAGGTCTAGAAGCTGCAACTTCCCTTCTGCTCCCTTTCCTCACCTCTTTCACACCCTGCCCCACGGGTGGGTCCGGGTAAAGGGCAAAGCCATTAACATGAAGGAAAGGAGTTAAGCTTTGAGAGAGTAGAGGGCAGGTTTGAGGTGTCTGGGGTCAAGGGTTTGAATCTTCTTTGTGGTTGTAACTAACTGACTCCTAAACTGGGGTGGGTGGGGTTTTAGCATCTGGAACAAGGGTCTAGCACATAATAGGGGCTCAATAAAATCAATGTTGAACGAATTGAACAAGTTAAAGTTCTGAATCAAGTATGGTGATCGCTCCTGACTGTGAAAATTAATAAACAGAAAACTCATTTAGATGGAGACAGGAGGCCAGAAGACAGAACTCTCACGCATATGCCATTCAATGCACACTATGGACGCCAGCAGGAAGAGATATACTTTGCATCCCTGACAGGAAGTAATAGTACTTACAACCCCAGCAGAAGGAAGGAAGAAATTCCTCCTTGTCCAGCAACAGCTCAGCCAATAAGAGATGGTCATAACTCAGCCAAGGAAAAGTCATTGCACTTCGAACTCCCAATCTCCTCCAATGGACTCTTCCTTTACAACAGTCCCTCTCAACTTCATAAAAGAACGTTTCTTTCCTTTGTTTCTCTGGACTTGACATGGTTTGCCATAGACCACATGACTTGAATTGCAATTCTTTATTGTTCCCAAATAAACCCATTCTGTGGATAAAATACCTGGCTGTTTATCTGGTTTAGGTCAACATTATTTGGTGGCTTGTACATGGATCCAGAGAAGACCCCTGAAACTGGTGGAGGCTGGTGGGCAAACAGGTGTGGGACCCACAGAGCAAGCCCATTGAGCTCACTGCTTTCTTGCTGACACTGGAGTTTGGAGGTAAGTTTTCTCCTGGGTATTGAGCTTCGCTCTCTTTACATATTGAAGCTCTCCAGGCCTTATTTGGGACCTGTCCTTTCTGTTTAAGACTTTGGCACTTCTGTGAGTACTCATTTGGTCTTTGGTCTCATTCCTTTTGGAACTGGACTGTTCTATTGGAACTTCTCAGCCTTTGGCCTGACTTCTTCACACTAAGGCTATTCTGTTGGAACTGTGCTGGTATGTGGCCTGCAGGTTGTTTGGGAATTTTTCTTTTGCTCTAGAGAAAAACTTCAGAGAAATGGGATCCCAGTCATCTAAATGTGTCCTTCAGAGACCTCGGCCAGTTTTATGTTTAAAAACCATGGTTCCTCTGCATGCACATTTCTAACTAAATGGACCAACTTAACCAAAAGTAATTTAAAATACCAATGGCCATTATGGGGAAACTTCTGAACTCCCTGAACTTTCTTTTCTTAAAACTGGATTGGACAGCCATGGCTCTGAAATTGCCAAAACTGAATGGAACACCTATTTTGATTGGTCTTTTGAGCCTTCTGAATGTTACTGTTACTTCCTTCCCTTCCACACCATTTATACCTGTTTTATACCCTCAGTTTCCCCATTCGAATTTTCTTGCCCAGCTTCCCTTTCTTCCTAAGTTTCTCCCCACTCTCTCCTCCTCTAAACTCATTAGAACTTGCCTCTTTAAAGTTAAATCTTCTGAGGATCTAAATAAACCTCAAATTGTTATATTCCCTGGACTAAGGCAGAATTACAAGCCATAGTTAAAGAATTTCCTAAAGTAACTGAGAGAACCCCCATAGGTTTGCTGAAGAATTGGACATAGTTATTCAAACTTACCCACCTGGTTTTTCAGACCCATGTCAATTATTCCACATGCTTGTTGGTGAGGGTCAAGCCAAACACTGGATGAAGCTTGTCCAATGGGAAACTCCTGAAAGGAATTTAGAAAAACAAACCCCTGAACTTTGGGGAAGAGGCTAGATCACTCACTGGGAAACTCCAACAAGCAATTACAGTAGCTTTTCCTAAGTCTATTGATTGGGACAAAATTCAGTCTCACATACAAAAATCTGATGAACCTGTTCATGACTATTATAATCAACTTCAGGTTGTTTTCAAAGAAAATTCTGGTCTTCCTTCAGATGTTAAATCCTCTGGAGTAGCTTTTAACTCTGTGTTGAATAATGGCTGAACCAGGACATCTCCCCTTTTGTTAAAAGGACTGGGGTGGAATGGGACACTATGTCCGCTCCAGATTTAGTTAAGTTGGCAAGACAGCTTGCTCGCACCCTAGATGAGTCACCTATAGGAAAGACTGCAGAAGTTCTTAATCTTCAGTTCTGGCAAATGAAGGTCCCTACACGAGACTAAAAGCCTCCTAGTTTCTGCGATTATTGCAGAGAGCCAGGACATTGGAAAAGAGATTGTTACAAACTTAAGCATTTCACGCACCTTCAGCCCTCTAACCAGCCTTTCCAGTGTCCTCCTGATTCCCGATGACAGGGCTCAAAGGAGCTACAGGGACTCTTTCCAATCCTCCCCCTTAATCAGCTCGGAGAAACGACTCCCCAGCTTGGGGATGAATCTCTCTTTGTCCTTATTGACACCAGAGCCACAGTCTTGGTGCTCAGCCCCACTACTATAATGTAGCCTCTGCCTTGGAGCGCTAAAACAGTTCAAATGGAGGGGGTCCCTAATAAACCTCAAAAGGTTCCTGTCTCTGAACCTATTCCCTGTTGTTTAGGCCCCATGAGGTGCCTACCCTTTTCTCCTTAGCTCCTTCAGCCCTACTCATTTATTAGGTTGAGACTTCTTAGACAAGTATCATGCTGGTATCTCTTTCTCCAGAAAGGGGGAATAATTCTAGAATTTGACAGTAACCATCAAAATAGCCAACCAAGTAAATTAAATGACCCTTAGACGTCTTTTATTTGCTCTGTCTCTGACAGTTCTAGAGCTGATTCTGGAGACACTGATCATTTGTCCCTACTGAATCAGCTACCACCTCCTTATGGGCAAAATCTCCAGCTGATGTTGGCAAAATTCACAGTATGCCTCCCATCAAGATTCACATAGATCCCTCAAAACCTCTCCCCAGAAGGTGTAAACCTCTCCCTTCAAGGTATAAAGCCCGTAATAGAAGATTACAAGGCTCAGGGCCTCATTATCCCTTGCACTAGTCCCGGTAATACTCTTATTTTACCTGTGAGAAAACCCAAGGGCCAAGGGTGGAGGTTTGTCCAGGACCTTCAAGCAATCAACAACATTGTTATTCCTCAATACCCTGTTGTTCCTAACCCACATAGGCTGCTAATATTCAACCCTGAAAGCAAATTCTTTACTGTAATTGTTATGGTAAAGAAGATTGACCCTGAGCTAACATCTGTTACCAATCTTCCTCTTTTTGCTTGAGGGAGATTGTCACTGAGCTCATATCTGTGCCAATCGTCCTCTATTTTGTATGTGGGATGCTGCCACAGCATGGTTTGATGAGTGATGTGTAGGTCCATACCCAGGATCTGAACCTGCAAACCCTGGGCTGCCGAAGTGGAGCACGTGAATTTAACCACTATGCTACTGGGCTGGCCCTGAGAATTGCAATTCTTTGTTGTTCCCAAATAAACCCATTCTGCTGGTAAAATAACTGGGTGTTTATTTGTTTTAGGTTAACATAACTCTGTCTTCTGACTTTTTCTCTCACTCTGACAGACTTTATTTAGGCCAGGAGTCCTGGGGCTCACACTGGCCTCCTGAGAAAGCCTGGACCAGCTGAGCACAAGGTGAAGGACACATACTCTCTTGGACGTGTTGCTTCTTTGCTGACCTGCTAGTTCTTCCCATACTCCCTTTTCTGTGCTGTTACAATAGTCAGATCTAGAGAAACCTGGGTATGGGCTTTGGGAGGAAAGGGCTGCAGAAGATCCTTTGCTCTTAGGTCCTAGGCCTGCCTTTAGCCATGTGAAAGGGGTCTTCCACAAGGGCCAGCCCAGTACTACAGTCTGTACAGGGATTTGGGCCAAAGTCTCATAACATGCATTTGGTTGGCCATGTCTTTTGTGCTTTTGTTTTTGTTTCTCTCAAGAATCTAAGGTGGGCAGAGAGCCAAGGGGTGAGAAAGGGAAAGAGAGAGGCATTTGAAATCCTGAGTCCCTGCCATCCCCCCTTCTCTGTGTAAGTCTCTGCTCACTTTTAATATGACTTCCATTATTCATATAAATCTGTCTTCAGGAAGGGCATACAATGGAGAAAAGAAAGTCTTTTCAACAAATGGTGCTGGGAAAACTGGAAAGCCACATGTAAAAGAATGAAAATTGACCATTCTTTTTCACCATTCACCAAAATAAACTCAAAATGGATTAAAGACCTAAAGGTGAGACCTGAAACCATAAGGCTTCTGGAAGAAAACGTAGGCAGTACACTCTTTGACATCAGTATTAAAAGGATCTTTTCGGACACCATGCCTTCTCAGAGAAGGGAAACAATAGAAAGAATAAACAAATGGGACTTCATCAGATTAAAGAGCTTCTTCAAGGCAAATTAAGCAGGATTGAAACAAAAAAACAACCCACTAACTGGGAAAAAATATTTGCAAGTCATATATCTGACAAAGGCTTAATATCCTTAGTATATAAAGAACTCTCGCAACTCAACCACAAAACATCAAACAACCCAATCAAAAAATGGGCTGGAGACATGAACAGACATTTCTCCAAAGAAGATATACTGATGGCCAATAGGCACATGAAAAGATGCTCATCATCGCTGATCATCAGGGAAATGCAAATCAAAACTACACTAAGATATCACCTTACACCCGTTAGAATGACAAAAATATCTAAAACTAATAGCAACAAATGTTGGAGAGGTTGTGGAGAAAAAGGAACCCTCATACACTGCTGGTGGGAATGCAAACTGGTGCAGCCACTATGGAAAACAGTATGGAGATTCCTCAAAAAACTAAAAATAGAACTACCATACGATCCAGCCATCCCACTACTGGGTATTTATCCAAAGAGCCTGAAGTCAGCAATCCCAAAAGTCCTGTGCACCCCAATGTTTATTGCAGCACTGTTTACAATAGCCAAGACATGGAAGCAACCTAAGTGTCCAGCAACAGACGAATGGATAAAGAAGATGTGGTACATATATACAATGGAATACTACTCAGCTGCAAGACAGAACAAAATCATTCCATTTGCAATAACGTGGATGGACCTTGAGAGAATTATGTTAAGTGAAATAAGCCAGCAAGAGAAAGATAATCTGTGTATGACTCCACTCATATGAGGAATTTAAAACTATGGACCAAGAACAGTTTAGTGGATACCAGGGGAAAGGTGGGGTGGGGGGTGGGCACAAAGGGTGAAGTGGTGCACCTACAACATGACTGACAAACATTAATGTACAATTGAAATTTCACACGATTGTAACCTATCAATAACTCAATAAAAAAAAATAATAAAAAAAAGACAAGCATTAAAAAAAAAATCTGTCTTCAGGAAACTGTGGTCAGAAACTGAAACCTTGTCCATCTACATGCCAACTTACTATTCCAGTGATTTCAGTCATCTGAAAGGCAAGAAAGAATAGCAAGAGGAGCCGGCAGATCATGTGCTTACTGTGCTAGGCGCTAGACTAAATCATTCACCTACAGGCTCACTGATCCTCATCATAACCCATGTGGTGGATAGCTGTTATTATTTCCATTTTACAGATGAGGAAAATGAGGCTCAGAAAGACATACCTTGTCCAAGGTCAGGAAGCGTTGGGTCTAGGAGACAAATTCTAGCAGTCTGACTCCAGAGCCACGTTCTTACCGATTATGTGTGTCTCCCTCCTCTGCCCACGTGTACGGAGGAACAACCAACAGTGTGCTTGTCATGGCCCAGCCTAGCTGATACACAAAAAGAGTTTGCTTATGAGGGTGGAGGGAAGTTCCTCTGCCTCCCAGAACACCACCCACACTGCATCATTGATGTCTGCGATTCCAACAGCAGACAGACTTCCTTTTGACTTAAAGGTTGATCCAATACACTAAGTGACACACCAAATTGCATCAGTCATTTCCTCAGCATGAAAGAATAAATTAGATGTTTTCCGTAGTGGATTGTTTATATATTTGTGCTTCCACCAAAGAAGAGTGGCCATTTGGGTCTAATCCTTATTTGTCTTAAGAGAAGTTATCTAAATCTGAGTTTGTCAATCACTCCTAAAACATTTATTGACTAATATAAATAGCTACCTTTTGTAACATTTACATGTCATTTTGGAAAGGGCATTGACCCATATTTATTCTTATCTGGAATATTTTGGCAAAAGAGCTAAAGAACCTGGAAGTGGTAGGATGACTCAATACCAGAGGGAATGGATGTATTTCTGTTCTCAGTGAAATAGTGCTTTGTTGGCACTAAAAATGAGTTTCAGTTCAGGATGACAAGCAGGTCAGCCAGGGGGTAAGAGTACTAAATTTCTCTGCAATAATCTAATTGGGTGCCCTTGGAAATCACTAAGTCCGTTCATGAAGGAGGAAAGACATAAGAGAAGCCGTGTATTCACTAGAATTATAATTCACTTTTAGATGATTAAAAAAAGCCTCTGGAATATATTTGAAGAAATACTTTCAGGAATAACATCCTTATGTGCCAAGCACGCGTATCTTTAGCATATAAAATAACTTCATGTTTCACACAAAATTAGCTTTTTAAAATGACTGGTTTGAACTTTTCTGAATTAGAAAGGTGAAGCTCAAATTTTCTTTACTTCTCACTCCTTTTCTTCCAGATGTTTATGAATGTTAACTAAAGCTGATTCATTCTCAGATGCTAGATTCAAGGTAATTGCGCAATAACACAAGTTATGACTATGTCAAAGGTTGAAGCAAAATAGGATCATAAAAAAAAAAGTAATTGGTAAGGTTGTTCCCAAGTTAAATAGTAAAGGATTATGCTTTTCTTGCCCATCTCTAGATAGAGGTTAGTTTCTAATACCCATTCCCTGATGACATTTTTCAAAGAGAGCCAGGAGATCCATTGTCTCCAGTCAGTAATCCCATATATGTTTTAGCAGAGTTCATCTAAATCTGATGCCCAGAATTTGGGCTTCTTCCTTTAGGCATTTACTGAGGCTCCACTTCCATGCTACACACTGGAAAAGTGACATGGTCCCTATCTCAGGAAACTCGTGGTCTTCTGAGGGAGACAGACTCTATGCAAGTGCTGAAATAGAGGCATAGAATGATTGGCTCTTCCTGGGATGGTCAGAGAAGCTTCCTCAATAAGGTAACCTCTGAGCTGAGTCATAAAAGCTGAGTAGCACTCACATGGTAGGAAGGGAAGATGGTGCCAGGTGTCAATATGGTGAAGAGCTGTGTTTAGGGAACTGCAAAAGTATGTCTATTAATCTCACAATTATAAAACTCTAATACTCTTGATCTAGCTCTCAACAAAACAATTGTAGGAATTACTGGTTTTCTTGAGAAGTATGAAAACAGGGCCTTTGTCTTTGGACAGATCTAGTTTCAAATCCTGATTGTACCATGCACCAGCTGTAATCTTGAGGATATTACTATTTCTCTCTGAGCCTCAGTTTCCAAAGTTAACATAATACTTATAATGTGTGGTTTTTTAGGGGTTACAAGAGATAGCATATATAAGGACCTATAACAAATAGGATTGCTAGATTTGGCAAATAAAAATACAAGACACTCAGTTAAATTAGAATTTCATAAAACGACAAATAATTTTTTATACAAGCATGTCCCAAATATTGAATGAGACACACTTACACTAAAGAATTACTTGTTTATCTGAAATTCAAACTTAACTGAGCATCCTATATTATTTTATCTAATAGTAAACACTAATAAGCAAACTGTTAACTCAACAAGTTATTGGCATCATAGGTGTTTTTTATGCTAGGAAGCACCGACTTGGAGGAAACAGGAGTTTTGAAACAAAAGTATAGACTCTACACAGTATGTGGGTGTGGAAGTGCCTATGCGTGTGGGGTTTAGGGGGGAATAGTGGGAAAGTGAAGGGTATTAATTAGTTAATGTTAGAAATCCAAAGGCTTCTCCACAATTGATGGACATATTCTCTTAAGAAGAATTTTATTTTCAAGTTGGTTAACAACAACAAATCAACAAGTTTATGAGAACCATTTGTTTAAAGGCCATAAAAACAGGATCTGAATTTTGGCACTTTACAACTTGAACTTTTCAACAGACTAGAATGGTATAGTTGTTGGCCTTTTGTCAAGGCATAAGGATAGCTTTTGTGTCCTTAATGTGTCAGAATCTACATTTATTCTCTTCTCTCTCCTAATAGGACAGCCAGGTCTGAGTCCTGGGCTAGTGCGTGGATGGTGCACCTTGGACCAACCCAAAGGCCACTGAGTCTAGCACTTTACAGAACACTTAGTTTATGCCAAGAACTTTGGGGAGGGATTCAAAAAAGGATAAGATAGGTCCCCTGCCCTCCAAGAGTTTATAATCCTATTGAGTCTAGAAAAGAAAAGATAGATAATTGTGAAATTGAGTTGCTTCCTCTAACGTATGTTCTGTGAAGGCCAAGTCAGTAATATCAATGTATCCCCAGAACCCACGACAATATCTGACACACGGTAGAGGCCCAGTTAATATTTGGTGAAAAAATGAATTGGTGTGGGCTGGATTCACTAAGGAAAGTTTAATGGGGTAGCTTAGTCCGAAAGAGCCTTAAAGGAAGAAGATCTGACTGAGCAGAAAATTGTCTTCATCATCATCATTTGTTGTTTTTAGCGCCGTTGAGCGGATTCTGACTCCTAGCAGCCCTGTGTACAGCAGAGCAGAGCCCTACCCGGGCTTTTTACACCATCCTTTCATCTTCAGGTGCTGTATCAGACAATGCTCTGCTGCTATTCATTGGGTTTTCATGGCCAATTTTTTCGGAAATGGGTGGCCAGGTCTTTCTCCGTACACCATCACCATAGCAGCTGCCATTTACTATGAACCAGGCACTGAGCAAAGTACTTTATGTAAACTCTGCTTGTATGTTTCCAATAGCCCCTAAAAGTTTAGATCCACCTGGCCCAAAAGTCCATTTTTCTTCTGCAAATCAGTTTGAATATTACCTCCTCAGGGAGACCTTCCCTAACCGTCCTATCAAAAAGCATTCCTTCCTTTCACTCTCTATCCCAGACCCCTGTTCTTTCATAGTACTTATGACAACTTAGTGTGAATTTGTTCAATATTTTTTGTCTGTCTCTCTACAGTCCGTGAGGACAGGGTCTGTGTCTGTTTCTTCACTGCTGTGTTCCCGGTACCCACCAGCCAACTCCTTCCCTGGAGCTTAGTAGATACCCAATAAATACCTATTGAAGAAGTACATTTGTCTGCACAGAATCATCTCCTCAGCTTAAGGAAAAAAAACCCTAAAAAACATGGCTGACAAGGACTCACCCCAGAGTGTCCAGGTCCAAATATCCAGTATTGGGCCCAGGCATCTTTTTCTTTTCTTTAAAAAAATTCTGTATGTAAATCTGATGCACAGCTGAAGATGAGAACTTCAGTGAAGGCATGCCACTGTAAGGAAACTATATGGATCCATGTTAAAATCTGATGGAGAAAATTTCCTCCATGCAATCTTTCAAATAAAGCTTCACAGAAATTTCTATACTTTAAGAAACACATTAGCCATGACCTTTGCCTCAATACAAACTTGTTTCGTACCTAATCATACTCATCCTGTTCTCCCCAACTTTAAAAGTGAGAAAATACCAGCATAAGCAACAAATATATTTGAATTAAAATGTATTTTCCATGACCCTTAAAGATGAAGAGATGTTCAACCTCATACAAAATAAGAGACATGGAAATTATAACTATGCTGATATCACGTCTCATCTATCAGATGGCAAAAATGCAAAAGTGTGACCACATATTTTATTGGCAAGGCTACAGGGAGACAGCCACTCTGCTATATCGTTGGTGGAATGCAAAATAACCCAGTGGAGGGAAGTTTGTCAATATCTGCAATATTACATATGCGTAGAGCCTTTGTCCCAGTAATGCCACCTTTAGGAATCTATCCCAAAGGTACACTGGCAAAATATAGTGACATACACTTAGGATTTTCATTGCAACATTATTTATAATAGCGAAAGAGAAGAAGTAACACGAACGTCTATCAGTAAGGGATTGGTTGGATAAACTATGGTACATACATATGATAGTCTATGCAGCCATAAAAATAAAAAAAACAAAAGCAAGGGGAAGCCATTTATGTCCTGGTATGGAGTAATCTCCAGGGTATTTTTTTAAGTGAAAAAAAGCACAGTGCAGTATAGTTTTTATAGTAATACTTTTTGTGTAAAAAGGGAGGGAAATATGAATATCTGTAAGCATTTGTTTATGTTTTTAAAAATAATGGAAGGACAAACCAAAACTGATAAAAATAACTAACTAGGAGGAAGGGAAACTAGACTTCTCTAAATGTACCTCATTTGAAATTTTATTTGTGACAAGGTAAATGTTATAATTAAAAAATAAAATTAAGTCAGAAATAAAAATACCAGATCTCTAAAATTCAAAAACAAACACAAACAAAACAAAACCTAAGTGGGTATCAAGGTAGTGACATATCTACACTGAGAAGAATTATTTCATGTTAACTTAAAACACAATATTTTAGGAAATATTCTAAGGGCAAAAAGACCTTTAAAGAAACAAATTCAGTAGTCATATTGTTAGCACTTATATGGGTTTTTAAGTTTTTGATACTAATTATTTATTTATTTATATGATTTATCGTGTTGTTAGGAATTGTATTTTTTAGCCTAAGAGAGCTACAAATGTAAAATCAAAGATATTAAGTAAAATCTTTGCAATCTTAAATTTAAATTATCAATATGAACTCGTGATCTACTTTCTCTCTCTAAAAAACACATATTTAATAGCTCTGTCCACTGAGGCCAAAGAACAATGACAACCCAGTAGCAAAGACCAGATTATGGCTCCAAATACCATCCTCCACTAGTAGGAACCAGGGTGCCTTGGGGAAGTGGCTGATTCCTGGTCTGGGGCGGGAATGTACGTACAAGATGAAGCATATCTTTTGCGCCCAAAGCAAGGAAGTGCTGAAGGAGTGATGGGATCATGTCAAAAAGACTGGAGCCAACCTGCAGGGGATTCTAACTGGCCAGAGATGAGACAATTTGAGCATCAAAAAGAATAACTGCAATTGATTGAAACACATTGATTATAGAAAAGTCTGAATTCATAATGGTACTTAAAAAAAAAATCCAAAAAATGAAACAAACCATTCACCATTGAAAGTAGCTAGCACACTAACACCATACTTTGAAAATGGTCATTAAAAGGAAAGAATTAAAAATTGTCTTTGCCTGTACAAACTGGAGTCTTATTTGCAGAGTTGCCACACAGCCTGGAACTGCCCATTTTTGGAATTCTTTTACATGCAAGAGAAACCCTTGTGTGTTTAACCCCCTTTGTTGGGGTTTCTGTTCTTTACAACCAAACTTAGTTGTAATTGATGCAGCATTTATAAATGAAACCATACATTTTCTTGACTGATGAGGTTGCTTTCTTCCCAAATAGCTACAACTCCTTCAATCTTTGCTCACTGTACAGTTTCGTCTGTTAACCTCTTCATTGAAATAATAATAATAATTATAACCTCTTCACTGAAATATAATTAAAATCAGGGATTCATAATTTCAGCTCAGAAGAGGAACTGGACAGACTCTTGGTTCACAATGATAAGACAAATACGATGTCCCTGGCAGCCTTTCCATGCTGAAGGTGTCCAGGGGAGAAATAAAAAATATTTTAAAGAGGAGGAGGAGGAGGAGAAGAGAAAGATGATAGTGGGAATTTGGTGATGTATTGAGTTTTGTGCAAAAGCAGATGAAAGATCAGACCCTAGTAGCCATGCTCTGAAAGGACCTGGACAACTGCAGATTCCGCGAATATTTAATCAAGGGTGCTCTGGGCCAAGCTTTGGGCTAGAGGATTTCACAGACATTATCTGATTTAATCATTACTGATTTAATCTCAGGTCTCTGTTTTAGCCATTTGTTTCCCCTTCCTTCATCAAACTTTTATCAATTATAAATGAGTGTTGACATTTTACCTTTATTATCACCACTGTTCTCTGGAGATGCTAATGAAAAGTTAAAGTAGCCAGAAGCAAAACCAGAGAAGCCTGTTGTGGTAGTCAGAATAACGGAACTCCAAAGATGGCTTTGTTCAAATCCCTGAACCCTGTTAGATTGCAGGGCAAAGGGGAAATAAGGTAGCAGATAGAATTAAGGTTGCTAATCAACTGACTTTAAGAGAGGTAGATTATCCTGGATTATCCAGGTGGGCCCAATATATTCACAAGAGTCTTTAAATGTGGAAGAGGGAGGCAGACAAGAAAGTCAGAGCGATAAAAGATGATAAGAACTTGGCCAGCTGTTGCTAGCTTTGAAGACGGAAGTCAGGCCATATTCTAAGGAATGTGGGTGACCTCTAGAAGCTTGAAAGACCGGGAGAACAGATTCTCCCCTATAGCCCCTAGAGGGGAGTGCAACCCTGGTGACACCTTGATTTAGCCCAGTGAGACCCATTTCAGACTTCCGCCCTCTAGAATTGTAAGATAATAAATTTTAGTTGTTTTAAGCCAGCAAATTTGTGCTAATTGGTTATAGCAGCAATAGCAAACCAATACACCTGTTTATGGTCACAGACAAAAAAAAATGACTCTACATAGATGATCCAGCAGATTGGGTACCTCAAAGGTTTGATGATAGCGGAATTCAGAGCAGTCAATCTGACAGTGGCTTGGGTTGTTCCTGAACCCAAAATGTTGTGAAGATGTCGTGGTGTACTGCTAGCTGACAGTAGCATTGGTGGGATGCCATTCTTTGCAGGGGCCCAGGGAAGAGGTGAACAGATCAAACGAGTCTATGAAGTTATTAGGGATATAGGGTGTAACTTGAGTCCTAGAACCAGGACCTGCTTTGACAAGGAATTCCTGTAATGGCTCAAACTTTGACACCTTTGTTCTTCTTTCTACAGCCCTCCTTCCTGTCTTAGACCTTAATCTCTACACGAGAGATAAAGAGAGACAGGATACATTTCATTCTATGCCTCTGTTTGTTGCCTTATCCATATTTCACTTTTTATTTCATAAGATCTACATCTTTCTAAGTCTTATTGAGAGTGCAAACCTGGAGTAAAATTAATTAGGTTTCCTGTAGAAGTATTTTCCAAACATGTGCTCTTCTCAAGTCCCAGATTGTCTATTGTTGTTATATAATATTTTTTAGGCTTCTGCCAGCACTTTTTTTTTTTTTTTTTGATGAGGAAGATTGGCCCTGGGCTAACACCTGTTGCAAATATTCCTCTTTTTGCTTGAAGAAGATTGTCCTAGAGCTAACATCCGTGCCAATCTTCCTCTATTCCGTACGTGGGATGCCACCACAGCATTGCTTAATGAGCCGTGCGTAGGTCCACACCCGGGATCCAAACTCACAAGCCCCAGGCCACCAAAGCAGAGTGTTTGGACTTAACCACTACTCTACCGGGCCAGCCCCCAACCCAACCACTTTTTAAATATTGCATCTTCTTGGAAAAGGAGAGCTGTATTCGGCTCTGGAGAATGCCTGTGATCATGGGGAAATGGTCAGTGTTAGAATCCTTCGTCTGCATTTTCAACTCGAGGAATGGATATGTAAACCACTTTGCCCATCTTTCTGTTAGCTTGCTGCTTTATTTTTATTCTGAATCTATTCCCTCTAAGGGATAGATCCCCTGGCTCTTACAAGGTAGGGCTTCTGATCTTCAAAAATTTCTCCTAGCCCTCTCTGCTCCCAGGGGAGAATATTCTCTAGCAGTCTACAGTTCTGTCCATCTTCAGCTCTCCCACCTTTCCCCACTTAGAGCCCCTCTGTTATGTCTGTGGGCTTTTCCTTCCAGGCTTTGGTACATAGACATTCTTCCTGACATCTGGTAGACGGCTGAGCAGCATTTCTAGTTTCTAATGCCACTGTCACTTTTTCATCTCCTTTCTTTGGGTTCATGAGAATTTTTTTTGGTGAGGAAGATCAGCCCTGAGCTAACATTGGTGTTAATCTTCCTCTGTTTTGTGTGTGGGTCGCCACCACAGCATGACTTATGAGTGGTGTAGGTCTGCACCTGAGATCTGAACCTGTGAACCTGGGCTGCCAAAGCGGATCATTCTGAACTTAACCACCAGGCCATGGGGCCGGCCCTGAGGATTTTAATACAAAGTAGGAAAAGGATAATCAGTGTTGCTTGGTTTCTGCCCTCTAGAAGCTCTGATGGAGAATCAACGGAGACTTTTCCACTGAGTTTTAAGAAACCTTCCCCACTTCCTAATTTGCCTTTACCCCCCAATATCAACTCTGTGCTACAGCCATCCTGGTTTCTTCCCCTCCTCTCTGAAATACCACTCTCATTCCATAGCCACCCTCTTTAGAGTAGTTTCACAAGTTTGGCTCTTGCAAAGCTGACTCCAAGATGGAGATTAGGGTGCAGGGGGTTACTAGGAAGAGCTTGAGGTCAACCTGTGGAAGGATGCAGGGAAGCAGTAGTAGGCAGAAGTTGAACTGAGACGCAGTCCCAGTGACGCCTCCAGCAACCCCACGAGGGGCTCTGGGGCTAGGCAGGCCCCTTTAGACATCCCACCTTTAGGGCAAGGGGGGCAGGATCTTATATCCTCAAACGATCATCCTTTGAATGTGGGCTGCCCTCAGAGGAGACATGACCTTGAGAGAGGGAGTTTAAATAGAGTTAACAGCTGAAGACCAGCTTCCAGCAGCACTCCCAGCATTTGAGGGAATAAATTCCTCATGCCTGAAGGGGAGTCTGTGTGACGTCCACAGTGGCTACCTTGGGCAGTCCTTGAATAAGACAGCCCAATACTTTGGCCCCTCAAGTCTTAAGGAACTGAGTTGAAGTAACACAGTGTGCTGTCTTTCATCGGGTCCATTAAGGTACAAGGACAAGATTGTAAATTTCTTGCAATTAATTAGAGTAAGATAAGAACCGGATAACTATGTAAGGTGACAGATGTTAACTGGACTTTACTGTGCTGATTGTTTTGCAATATATACAAATATGGAAACGTTATGTTGTACACCTGAATCTAATACAATGTTATCTGTCAATTATACTGCAATAAAAAATAAATTTAAAAGAAGTTTTTAGCTTGAAGTACTTTAAACAATTCTGGTTCTAATCTAAGTCCATCTGGTTCTTGGAACCACTTACTACTGGAAGATTATATTTATCTAATGCTGTTCTGTAGTTATAAATAAATATAGTTAATAATACTGTATTGCATATTTGAAAGTTGCTAAGAGAGTGAACTTTAAAGTTGTCATCACCAGAAAAATATTTTCTTTATATTGTTATAACTATGTATATTTATTTTATTAACTAAAAAACATTTTTTTTTAAAGTATCTTCAATCGGTTTTTCTTCTTCTTCTTCTTCTCCCCAAAGCCCCCTGGTACATAGTTGTATATTCTAGTTGTAGGTCCTACTGGTTGTGGCATGTGGGACACCACCTCAGCACGGCCTGATGAGCAGTGCCATGTCCGCACCCAGGATCTGAATCTGCAAAACCCTAGGCCACCAAAGCAGAGTGGGAACTTAACCACTCGGCCATGGGGCCGGCCCCTAAGAAACACTGTTCATGACAACTGGTGAGGATACTACAGAACACCATTAGATAAACATAATCTTCCAGCAGTAAGTGGTTAAAAAGGAGTTGCCTACTTTGAGAAAAGGTGACAAGGAGAATGAATACAGGGCCTCCTGCAGCTGCAAAGAGAGTTTATGTTGTCTCTATAGTCTCCTTGCGTGTTATACAAGAGTCTAGAAGTAAAATGATCACAAACTTTAAGCACCTGTGGAAGAGATTTTGTTTCATTCAACTGTGAAGTGAATACCCCATTTAAGTCCTGTCACCTTATAGGTCAGCAAGGCCACATGGATGGAAACTATGACTTGGCATGTGCTTCCTCAGAGACAATTAATGACTAGTGATTGAAATAATTCAAATCAGGGTTACAAAGTCACATGCCTGCAAAGGAACGGGAGCCAAATGGAAGTGCCTGTGAACTGAAGCATGAACACTCTGATTAAGGTAGTAATCGCTGGGGCTGGCCTAGTGGCACAGTGGTTAAGTTTGCATGTTCAGCTTCGGTGGCCCAGGGTTCGCCGGTTTGTATCCCGGGTGCGGACCTACGAACTGCTTGTCCGACCATATGGCAGATGTCCCATATATAAAGTAGAGGAAGATGGGCATGGATGTTAGCTCAGGGCCAATCTTCCTCAGCAAAAAGAGGAGGATTGGAGGCAGATGTTAGCTCAGGGCTAATCTTCCTCAAAATAAAATAAAACAAAATAAGGTAGTAATCCTTCCTCAGCATCAGCTCCTCACTGTCTCTGTGAGGGAACTTGGGCCCAATGCCACCAAATAGTTTGATTTTTCAAGACAAGCTAGAAATCCATATTTCTATTTGAAATTTCCAGGTTTTTTAGTATGGGAAAGTCAAACTTTAAAAAAAATACTGTGTAAGCCAAAAAATGAATATTAAAAGGTGAAATCGGGTCTATGGGCTGCCAGATTGTGACCTCTGCGTCAAGTCTTTCATCAGAATCCTTTTTGGTGAGGTTAATGAGAGTTACTCTATAAACAGAATGATGCTGTAGTTTATTGCAATAGCGTTTCCTTCAAAAACTTCATTATAACTTTAAATTGGCCCCAGGGTATTATTGTTTAAATAGACAGCCAACACCAAGAATATCACTAATATGCATTATTAAGATCATAACTAAATATTCCTTTATATTTGGCAATAGTCCAGGTCAGTAAAAAACTTTAAGGCTTTTGACCAAACATCATTATAAAACTTTTGGAGACCAGAAATCTAATGCCATTTGCTCTTCAAACTCAGTAGTGATGTGGACACATACTAGTCCATGTTACTAGTATCTCCTCTTTCTACTGGGAATGACACATCCTTGTTCTTAGGAATTACTCTCCTCTTCCCAATTCCAATCCTGTGGTTCCCTTGGGAGCTGCTATGTTGTTTGTTTTGTCAGGAACATTGTCCCTAAGCTAACATCTGTGCCAATCTTCCTCTATTATGTATGTGGGTTGCTACCACAGCATGACTAACAAGTAGTGTAGGTCTGCGCCCAGGATCCAAACCCATGAACCCGGGCCACTGAATTGGAGCATGCAGAACTTTAGCCATTCGGCCTTGGGGCCAGCCCCTCTTTGCCCATTTTTTAATTGGGTTGTTTGTCTTTCATTGAGTTGTAGGAACACTTTATATATTCTGGATATTATATCCTTATCAGATATATGATTTCCAAATATTTTCTTCCATCCTGGGCTTGTCTTTTCACTCTCCTGATAGTGTAGTCTGTTTTTAAAGCAGTATCTCCAATTCTTACGTGGAAGGAGAAAGTCCTATATGGGAGCAAAGAGAAAGGCAAGAAAGAGATCATGGGAATAAGGCAGAAAAAAACAATGGAAGGTAAAATAAGTGCATACATACATACATAAAAAAAAATCACCTTTCCTAGAGCCACAGTCTAGGAGGGTTTGAAACAGTCTCTATTTCATTTTATCTGGTTTGCTGAAAATGAATGATAGCAGAGGCCTAGAGCACAGATGTTGAGAGTCATACAGACCTCTGCTCAAATACCAGTTCAGCCGCTTACTGCCTGTCGACCTGGAATGAAGTGTTTAGTCTGTCTGAGCTTCAATTTCTTTAACTTGTGATGATTAAATGAGACAATGTAGAGAAAGCATTTAGTGTACCTGGCTTACAGTAAGGACTCAATAAAGGGTAGCTGTGAATACCATTATTGTACCACGTAAATGCCCGGCGCTGAGTCTTTCTGGCACCCTCTTAGCTCTCTTCCATTATTGGTTCCATGTAACCCAGAAGTCTACAGTTCACCTGCCTGCAGGGCAGCTCCCTTCAACCTTCCCTTCCCTGTTTGTGGTTTCCCTCACTCACCTGGTCAGGTTGGAACTTCAGTCCTGACCTTTAAAGCACCCACATGTATTTTCATATCCCAGCGCCCCTCTATGTCCTGGTCATTATTTTCAGGGGGACATGGGGTTTTGTGGAAGAATCTGTTGGCTGGCTTTTTTCTGTTACCTTTTCCCAGATTTCCTGAAGAACTGAAAAGAGTGGATGTCCTGTGTACTTTGCTCTGTTACCATTAGATTCATCTCATTGTTTTTCCCTTCAGTTTTGGGATATTCTTGCTAGTATCTCTTCACTATTACTTCTTTACTATTCCTTCAGTTCTCTGCTTCTGACGTTCTATTAAATATACATTGAAGGGTCTGCATCTGTCCTCTTTTCTTTGAACTTCTCTTTAATATTTTCATTCTCTTTATCTCTTTGAGCTGCTTTTTGGTAGATAAACTTTGTTTGACCTTCCAGTTTACTCATTCACTCTTCAGCAGTAAACAAGCTGCTAAGAAGCTTATCTATTAGTTTTTATTTCTTTTTTTTTTAAAGATTTTATTTTTTCCTTTTTCTCCCCAAAGCCCCCCGGTACATAGCTGTATATTCTTCGTTGTGGGTTCTTCCAGTTGTGGCATGTGGGACGCTGCCTCAGCGTGGTTTGATGAGCAGCGCCATGTCCGCGCCCAGGATTCGAACCAACGAAACACTGGGCCGCCTGCAGCGGACCGCGCGAACTTAACCACTCAGCCACTGGGCCAGCCCCAGAGTTTTTATTTCAATAATTGAGTTTTTTGTTTTAACATTTCTAATTGATTCTAGTTCTAGTTTCAAACTTTCTCTTGTTTTTTTGGCTTTTATTCCCACCTACATTTATTTCTTTGAGGATTTTGAGAATATCCCGCTGGAGAGCTCACCCTCCACCCCTGTACTCATAGGCACTGAACAATAAAAGTTTATGGATGGATTAAATTGAGAGAAATGTCCCAAGAGATAAAAGTTTCTGAGAGAGGGAGAACCAAGAACACTCTCCTCTCCTCTCTTTCTGTTTCCCATCTTCTCAAATGATAGCATGTGGGCATGAAATAGAAAGTTTTCTAAAATGCATTTGACACACTTAGAAATAGTTACCAGAAATTATATTCCTCCAGAGAAGAACTAGGAAATTATTTTCCTTTTTCTCCCCTTCAAACCTGGATAAAAAGTCCAAAGGACTCATAAACTCAGACTGCTTGTCAGGATCAAAAGTTTGCAGATGAAATATCATGACAAGGCAGACTAACACAGCAAACAGAAAATCACAACACCCAAGACTCTTGGTATGCACGAGTTTACAATCTGAAGCTTTAACAGTGACACCAAGCCAGTTACAAGAAGTGAGAGTGAACTCTGCCTTTAACACTGGAAATCTGAGATCAGGTAAAGTTGTAATCTGGATTTGGAAGAGAGCTTTTCCCCCTTTGTAATTATAGTTTGAAACCTGAACTTTGCTGGGAGGGCTAAGTAATTTGAGTTTCTTAAGGCTAGACTGAGAAGCCTTGAGATTTGCTTGATCATTGCTCAATATGGAGCAAAACAAAACACAAAACAAATGGTTCTGACGAGGTGGAATGAATCTTTAGCCTTGCTAATGTGGAAGCATCCTACTACAGGTTAATTTCACAAAAATAAAATGAACTGTTGCTTTGATAATTTCATCATTGCTAATTATATTTCCCATTTCTCCTTATGCCCCCAAATGGTATTTGACTTTGTAAAGTTTGTTTTACTTATGGTTTGATTTATTTCTTCTGTCAGAGATAGGACATTTTGAAATAATCATTGATAAATTAGAATGTTGTCTGACAACTTGAAAATACCATGGAGCAAGATGGAAAACCACTGAACTGTTTAGATCACTAGGAGTTTCTTTCTTTCTTCCTTTCTCTCTGTCTCTCTCTCCCTCTCTTCCTTCCTCAGCCCCTCCCTCTCTCTCTCTATCTTTCTTTCTTTCTTTTTTTGCTAAGGAAGATTCACCCTGAGCTAACATCTGTTGCCAATCTTCCTCTTTTTGCTTGAGGAAGAGTCTCCCTAAGGTAACGTCTGTGCCAACCTTCCTCTATTCTGTGTGAGAGCCACCACCACAGCATGGCTGCTGACGAGGGGTATAGGTCCATGCCCAGGAACCAAACCTGGACTGCTGAAGTGTAGCACGCAAAACTTAACCACTAGGCCATGCAGCCAGCCCAGGAGTTTCTTAGATTGTGTATTGTTTGGGTAATTTACCTCCTGCATCACTTTCAAAGAGTAATGCATTTTGCTAATAAGAAATTGACAGTGTTAAATGACAGCCTTAAGTAGTTTTTGTTTTTGTTTTCCTATGTGTCTCTTGCAAGAATTATTCTGTCAAGACATCATGGTAGAAAAAGCAAATTTATCAAGAATCCAGAAGCTTGCTTTCCATTATAACCAGAGCCACTATCAAAATATGTTTGTTCACTGGAAAACCTGTTTTACCAGAGGATTTTCATTGTGTTTGGGGGAGAATTTTTGTGCCAAATGAATCAGCAAAAACATTTTCTAGATCCCTTGGAACAACAAATCAAAGTTACTAATGATATTTCAAAATTACATTTTGTTAGAAAATTCCTTGTACAGTAAAAATGATGGATATATTTTAAATATATTTAAACTTTTCCTCTACTTCAGTGAACCACTGTGCTACACCAAACACTGGCCTTGTGCACCAGGTGAGAACACAGCTTTCCAAAAATTTATTTTGAAGCCTAAGAAAATCAAATATGCCCATCACCCAAATCTCTCCTTCCAGTCCATGAGTGAATTGTTTCACTGAAACTTCATTGTTTCTAACAAATCCCCTTGTTCTACATTGGCTCCAAACGGTTAGTCAGCTTTAAAATTTTCCAAAAGTGATCACAGCACTGACTCAAGCTTTCTGAGTACATTGGACTAGAGGTGTTTTGTGGTTTGGCTCACAAACCTGCGGTTACTCTGGTCTTCACTGGAGCCACCATGCTTGCCCTGTCAGATTTCAATATTCAATTCCATTTTTCAAACATGTACCAGACACTGTGCTACAGGAAGAGGGGAGAGAGATGGAAGGAAAACAGTGCCTGCCTAGAGTCCATAGTAACCTCTCATAACACCTTGAAACAGTCTCCTATTGGTTTTGGCAACATGATGGACTGGGCTAGTGCTAGGTAAAAAACAAACATCCTGGTATTAGGTAAATTTCCCAATTACCATTTAGACAGTATAGTCATATGAAGCTCTGCCTTTCTAAAATATCTAGGGACAGAGGGACCACATTATTTTTGAAACAAACAAACAGATAAAAAAAAGTATGGGTTTACCATAAAAATCTCAATAAGCCATCCTGTGTGAGCATAGTGCTAGGCACTTGTTAAGCATATAACAATAATTGGTTGAATATCAGTCCAGTGCCTTATGCATTATAGGCTATATCAACTAGCTATTGCTGTATAACAAACTATCCCAAAACTCAGTGGATTAAAACAATGACCATTGGTTATTGCTCAAAGTCTATTAATTGTCTAAATGGTTCTTGTGGTAGTGGCTGGACTCACTGCTCTATTTGCAGTCGGCCCTGGGACCTTTGTAGGCAGCTATTCTGATCTTTGGCTGGGCTTGTTCATAGGTATTGTGCTGGTCTAGGATGGACCTAGCTGGAATGAAACAGCTCTGCTCCATTTAGTCTCTCATCCTTCAGCAAGCTAGCCTGGGCTTGTTCACCTGGCAGTCGCAGGGTTCTGGGAGATAGACCAAAAGCAGGAAAAGCCTCTTAAGACCTAGGCTTGGAGCAAATGCATCATCGCTTTTACCACATTCTGTTGTCCAGAGCAAATCACAAGACCAACCCATATTCAAGGGAAAGAGGCTCCACCTCATGGTGGGAGGAGCTATAAAGTCATATGGCAAAATGCATGGATAGCTGGAAGGGTTGATAATTGCGACCAGTTTTGCAATCAGGCTGCTACATAGGCCCTCAATTAATGTGAGAAAATATGTGAAAGTAAGGGAGTTCATTTATAAGCTGAATAATGATGTTTGTATTTAGGATTTCCATGTCCTTTAAATTTTAGGTTTGAAGTTTGGGTTTTTTGATTCTTTGGTGGCATGCAGTAGAAATTGTGGCTAAGAGGCAAAATATATACATAAAGAATATGGGATGGCTCACAGAATCTAAGGATGAGCTTCAGCAAGGACAGGAACCCAGAACACCTACAATCTAGACAGCAAGAATTAATCCATTCAGGGCATTGCCATTGGGATTCAAGTTTCCTGGAGACAGAGCCAAATTGGCCTCTGGGTTAGGTGCACAGACCTTGGCCAAGGGAGGGCCAGGCACCTTGACTTTAAAGCCTCACCAAGACTGCAAGCAAAGAGGCTGGACTGTTCTCTAAAGTAAAGTGGAATCCACCAGATGAAGGGAATCCAGGCAGGCAAACACAATGATGACCTCTACACAGTGCAAACAGCTTAATCCTAAAACAGAAGATCTGGTACGGCTTAACTCCCCACTGGTGTGGGCATGGAGGAGCCAAGTGTCACTTTCCCTCTTACCACCTCTCCCAGTGAGTGAAAATTAGAGTAGCCAGAGGCAAAGGGTTCAGATGGCACAGATAGGGAGGGTAGATTAGAGGTGCTTTCCTCTACCCCGTCAATGGCAAGCAACTGCTACTTCCTTAATCTAATTCTTTGTCTGTCCTGGCCTGATCAAAGCATAGTCTACAGAGAGCAGCCTTTGCTCTGCTTCAAAGAACAGGGGAAATGGAGGGCCAAAGAGACAAGACATATTTCTTAGGGGTTGTATAAGTTAGGAATGCTTCTGGCTGCTGGTGAATCCACCCATAGGACACTTGTTGTTACTGAGCAGGAAGTCCCAAAGAATGGGCCCAGGGTGGGGCCAGAAGCTCACCAAAGTCCTCAAGGACCCCATCCTCAGTGTGGCAGCAGTGTCTCCTCCTCATAACTACAAGATGGCTGCAGCAGCTCCCAGAATTATGTCCTCACAGGACAGAATCTTTAGTAGAAAGGAGAGAGGAGAGAGCAAACAAGCTTTCACTTTGCTTGCCTCCCTTTGCCCAACACCCTTCAGTGTTATCCTTTAACACCTTATTGGCCATCTTAAACCAATTACTGTAGAATGGGAATGAGATCGCCATAGTGGGCTTAGACCAACTTTAGTTCAGTCTCTCAGGTTGGGCACAGAGCCACCTCTATCTGACATCTATGGTGCCTGTACTCACATTTTCTTGGCCTAGTCTCTAATTCCAGCCACAGCTGGGGTCAGAGCTGGCTTTGTGGGTGTGAGACCTGTGTAGTTGTACAGGGCCCCTCATTTAGAAGGGCTATGTGCTTGGTTTAATGCTCTTCTGTTGCTGTCTTTAAATTCTTAGTAATTTTTAAGCAAAGACCCTGCCTTTTCATTTTGCACTGGGTCTCACAAATTATCTAGCCAGTCCTGGCTGAGGCAGACAGTTCCACAAAGGCCTTAAATCAATTCTCCCTAATAACCTCTTGCTTCAAACACAAACTTGCTTTCTCTCCTAGGCTTCTCCAAAACTGTAGGCACCAGTAGGTGCATTCAATTAGCTAGCAGACATTAATAGCTTGGAAGGTTGGGGTGGCTGACGTCCCCAACCTTTAATCAGTTCAGGAAGGACCCAATGGAGAAACGTTCCTCATGTGTCTCATCCTTCAAGGAGCATCCTGCATGGTTCTTAGAAGGTCCTGGTGAAACCCAACTCCATTGCCCGCAGCAGAGACCTTGATAACATCCACTTCTATTGGCTTTTCTCCTTCTCTGTTCTACTCCTTGAAGTCCCTCATTCCTGGTTCCTGGGATCACCTTCTAAATGAACACCTACATGCTAGTCTTGCCTCAGACTCTGCCTTCAGGAGACTCCAAGCTCAAACACCATCCAAATAAAATCAGGGTTTCCTACCAAGAAGAAGGGCATATGGCTGTTTGTCTTTTGGTTAAGCAACACAAACAGTGTCAGCCATAATGCTTGTGGGATAATAAAGAGAAACCAGCCCAGATCCTGTATCCTTGACTTGCAAAAAAGAAATCTAACATTTGCTGAGTATCTACTTGTGAGCCAGATGCTGTGCTGTTTTTAGATGTGTTCTCTTATTTCAGCTGCACAACAGGCAAATGCAGTAGTTATCATATCTCCATTTTACAGATGAGAATACCAAGGATCAGAGAAGTTGAGCGACTTCCCCAAGGCCAGTAAGTGGGAGACCTGGAATTCAAACACAGGTTTTCTGGGAGTTCTTCCCACACTGTCACCCTGCTGGAAGGAAGGACATTTGCTCTATACGCCAACTAGCTGGCACTTGGGGAAGGTTGGTGCAGCCTTGCTCTGAGCTTTGTGACCACTCATAAAGTGTAAAGCACTTCCTGAGGAGCAGCTAGTGGGCAGGTATGCCAGCAAAGGGGCGGGCTTTCCTCTTAGTTTTTGGTTCTTCTACCAAAGTGTTCACAGCAGGGTTTCAGGAACAGAGGGTTGGGCCAGCAAATTGCTCATGAGTTTTCTTTAAACCAATAGCAACCTGGCAACTGTATTTTCCAAGCCTGGCTAGACAGATCATTCTATTTTGCTTTGTTACTTTCAAGGGAGTATCCTGTTCCTTCGCAGACTCAGTGCTGTGTCACAGACTACATTTACACAGTGTTCTCGATAGTGAGGTCAGGCAAACATTTGAAGAGACAGATCACAGACTACAGGGACACTACTGTCTTTTTCCAGGGCAAACTGGGAAAAGAAATTGGATGCTGGACCAGACAACGTCTGCGGTACCAGCTGAATTGGTAAAACATGCCAATGCCTGGCTAGCAGTCAAGGACATGATGGAAGAAAGAACTGTAGTGTTATTATTCTTGAAGGATGTATTTTTAGTATGCAGTATCTAAGGTGTGTCCCTCTTCTGTGGAGCAACACAGAATGGAAATTTGCTCAGTACCAAGTTGCCACCACACGACGAAGAATTAAAGTGAGTTAAAATTCATAAGTCGTGTACATAACTTCAGAGAATTTTCCGTAGAGACCCTCAGATATGTCGTTGTTTTAATCATCTACACAAATTGCCTGGCGTTCTTTGTTGTTACATGCCAACAAGTCAGCTCCAGCTCCTGGCGACCCTGTGAATGAGTGATGACTGCAATGTCCCGTCTTCAACAGCCCTACTCAGCTTTTGTAGACTCTTGTCTATGGCTCCCTTCATGAAGTCAATCCATCTCATATTTGGTCTTCTTCTTTTCCTGCTGCCTTCTACTTTTCCCAGCATTATTATCTTTTCCAAAGAATCCTGCCTTCTCATGATATACCCAAAGAAGGTCAGCCTAAGTTTCATCTTTTTTGCCTCGAGCGATAGTTCAGGCTTAATTCACTCCAGGACCCACTTGTTTGTCTTTCTGGCAAACAAGTACCTGCAAAGCTCTCCTTCAGCACCATATTTCAAATGAATCAATCGTTTTTTTCTGTCAGCTTTCTTCACTGTCCAGCTTTTGCACCTGTACATTGCAATTGAGAATACAAAAGTGTGGATAATCTCGGCCTTTGTCTCTAATGACACTTCCTTGATGAGCTGTCCTAATTCTTTCATTGCTGCCCTTCCAAGTGTCAGTCTCCTCTTGATTTCTTGGCTGCAGTCTCCTTTTATTTTTGTTTATTTATTTATTTTGCTGAGGCAGATTCACCCTGAGCTAACATCTGTTGCCAATCTTCCTCTTTTTGTATATGAGCCACCATCACAGCAGGGCCACTGATGAGTGGGGTTAAGTCCTCGCCCTGGAATCGAATTTCGGCCACCAAAGTGAAATGCACTGAATTTAACCATACGCCACCAGGGCTGGCCCTGCAGTCTCCTTTTAAATTGATGACTGCACAAAGTGAAACCAAATCTTTAACAATTTCAGTGTCTTCGTTGTCTACGTCAAAGTCGTGTAGTTCTTCTGTAGTCATGATTTTTGTCTTGTTGATGTTCAAATGCAGCCTTGCTTTGGCACTTTCTTCTTTCACTTTCATTGGAACTCATTTCAAGTGATCACTGCCTTCTGCCAGTAAGACGGTGTCACCTGCATATCTTATCTGGTATCTGCATGTCTTCTACCAGTTTTCCACTCCTCCTTCATCTGAGTCAGCCTAGTTCTTCCTATGATATGATCTGCATACAAATTAAACAGATGAGTGAGATAAAATGCACCCTTGTCTGACAATTTTGCCGAGAAGAAACTGTTCTGTTTGCCATATTCTGTCCTGACAGTTGCTTCTTGACCACAATACATGTTGCACGTTAGGACAATCAAGTGCTGAGGCACACCCTTTTATTCCGGAGCAGCCCATAGCTTTTTATGATCCACGCAGTCAAAGGCTTTACTGTAGTCTATAAAATGTAACCTTCAGTATTCGTAATATAAGCTAAAATTTGATGTCAGTACCTCTTGTTGATTTTCCTATATCAATTTCCTTAATGATTTTTCTGACTGTCATCTAATAAGACATCAAAGCAATGGTCTCTAACTTTTGTTGATTGTGTCCTCCCCTCACTAAAAACCCGTGTGCATTAATCTCCAATATATGTATCCTTAGGTATTTAGAAATTGTATCCTTGGATGCTGCATTAATATTTAATGTACAATATAAAATAGACCAGAATAAAATTTTAAAGGATAAAATAAAGATTGCACTATCTTAAAAGTACTTTTAAATTATGTTTTATTTAGCATAGTATAAAAACCACTGCTTTTGCTCATAAGAACAATATGATTAAATATATTTCTTTTGGGGCCAGCCTGGTGGCGCAGCAGTTAAGTGCACACGTTCTGCTTTGGCGGCCCAAGGTTCGCTGGTTCGGATCCCGGGTGCAGACATAGCACTGCTTGGCACACCATACTGTGGTAGGTGTCCACACGTAAAGTAGAGGAAGATGGGCATGGATGTTAGCTCAGGGCTAGCTTCCTCAGCAAAAAGAGGAGGATTGGCAGCAGTTAGCTCAGGGCTAATCGTCCTAAAAAATAAATAAATAAATATATTTCTTTCTTTTTTTAAAAAAAGCATGATTTGTGACTCTGTGATACTGGATTCAAAATTTAGGACTAATTTATTTTATTACAATACTTGTCTTCTTTTAATCTTTTTTTAATTGAAATATAATTCTTGTAATATAAAGTTCACCTCTTTAAAGTATACAATTCAGAGGGTTTTAGTATATTCACAAAGTTGTGCAACCTTCACCGCTATCTAATTTAAGAACATTTTCATCACCTCTAAAAGAAATCCTATACTTGTTAACAGTCACTCTCCATATTCTCTTTCCCCAAGGCCCTAGGATCCACTAATCTATGTTCTGTCTCTATGGATTTGCCTATTGGGGACATTTCACATAAATGGAATCATACAATATGTGGCTTTTTGTGCCTGGCTTCTTTCACTTAGTATGATGTTTCTAAGGTTTATCTGTGTTGTAGCATGTATCAGTACTTCATGCCTTTTGATGGCCAAATAATATTCTATTATATGGATATACCATATTTTCTTTATCTCTTCATCAGTTATGGACATTTGGGCTGTTTCCACTTTTCGGCTGTTATGAATAACTCTGCTATGAATGTTTGTGTGCAAGCTTTTGTGTGGACATTTGTTTTCATTTCTCTTAGATATATACCTAAAATTGCCAGGTCTAATTCTCTGTTGAACGATTTGAGGAAATGTCAAACTGTTTTCCAAAGTGGCTGCACCATTTTACATTCCTGCCAGCAGTGTTATGAAGGTCCCAATTTCTCTGTACTCTCACCAACTCCTGTTATTGTCTGTTTTTATATTATAGCCATCTTCGTGAGTATGAGTGGCGTCTCATTGTAGTTTTGATTTACATTTCCTTAATCACTAATGTTCTTGAGGATCTTTTCACGTGCTTATTGATAATTTGAAGATCTTCTTTGGAGAAACATCTATTCAAATCCTTTGTCCATTTTTAAATAGAGTTATTTATCTTTTTGTTGTTGAGTAATGAGTTCTTTATATATTTTAGACCTTAGATCATTACCAGATATGTAATTACACCTTTTTTTTTTTAATCCTGTGGGTTATCTTTTCACTTTCTAATAGTGGCCTTGGAAGCACAAAAGATTTTGTTTTGAGGGAGTCGATTTATCTTATTTTTCTTTGGTTGCTTGTTTCTTTGGTGTTGTATCTAAAAAACCACTGCCAAATCCAAGGTTGTGAGCTTTACACCTGTGTTTTATAGTTTTAGCTCTTATGTTTAGGTCTTTGATCCACTTGAGTTAGTTTTTGGACATGGCACGTGACAGGGGTTCAACTTCATTCTTTGAATGTGGATAGCCCGTTGTCCCAGCACACTTATTAAAAATACTGTTCTTGCCTCTGTTGAACTATCATGATACACTTGGCAAAATTCAACTGACCATAAAGGCGTGGCTTTACTTTTGGACTCTCAGTTCTATTCCACTGATCTGTATGTCTCAATACTTGGTTTTTTTTTTTTTTTTAAAGATTTTATTTTTTTCCTTTTTCTCCCCAAAGCCCCCCGGTACATAGTTGTATATTCTTCGTTGTGGGTCCTTCTAGTTGTGGTATGTGGGACGCTGCCTCAGCGTGGTTTGATGAGCAGTGTCATGTCCGCGCCCAGGATTCGAACCAATGAAACACTGGGCCGCCTGCAGCGGGGCGCGCGAACTTAACCACTTGGCCACGGGGCCAGCCCCTCTCAATACTTGGTTTTTAATGTATGGCACAGCTGAAAAAATAACTCACAAAGATTCTTGATCAAATGGGAAAAAAATTCATCATTGGCTTCTTTTACTAATCATTTTCTATCACATGCCACAATTATGCAAATGTTTGGCTAAGGATCTGCCTCGTGAGTTTCCATCTTTTCAGATGTCTGTG